>NC_138118.1:23290346-23562846 GCF_964146895.1 Miniopterus schreibersii | reverse complement strand
ACTACTAGAAGTCTTAGTCAAAGCAATTAGGGAAAAAAAGACATCCAAATTGGAAAGGAAGGAGTAAATGGTCTCTGTTTGCAGACAATATGATGTCATATATAGAAAATCCTAAAAACTCCACCAAGTAAAATCTTAAAATAAATGAACTCAGCAAAGTTGCAGGATAAAAAAATTTAATGTACAAAAATCTGTTGCATTTATATACTATGAGATCAATAGGTATTAAATATCAATCAGTTAGTAATAGTAAATGCAAGAGTGGGGCAAACACATCCTATAAAATTTACAAGGACACAGGTGAATTCAAACCAGTCCAATCTTCTCCTCCCTTTTATCTTCTCTTTCACATAAATAACTAACAGGGAGAGATGAGTAATACTTTTTCCCATTCCAAACTTGACTCAAGTAAAGGGACCCCCTGTAAGCCCTGGTCAGTTTAGCTCAGTGGTTAGAGCATTGGCCAGTGCACAGAAGGGTCTTAGATTCAATTCCCAGTCAAGGGGACATACCTGGGTCGAGGTTCGATCCTCAGCCCTTGTCTAGGCCCCTGAGGGATGCAACCAATCAACGTGTCTCTCTCACATTGGTGTTTCTCTCTCTCTCTCTTCTTCCCTTCCACTCTCTCTAAAAATCAATGAAAAAGTAAATAAATAAATAATAAATAAATAAATAAATAAATAAATATAAATAAATAATATAAAAATCAATGGAAAAAATATCCTCAGGTGTGGGTTAACACAAACAAACACACACACATACAAAGGGGCTCCCTTCAAGAAAAATAAAGGGAATCCAGGAGAACCACTAAAAAAGAATGGGGTGGGGTGGATAAACAAAAGGGAGACTGGCATCTTATTTCATAGATGGAGATCTTTTTATATAGTAGATTGTGCTTTGCCTCCTGTGCTCACTGTGCTCATTTGAGTTTTTGAGAGACACAATAGGTGAGAGAGCTGTCCACAGGAGAGGCTGCAGTACACACGTTGGTAAGACAAGTACACATGAGTGTTCTTTGCATCAAGTGTGAGCTACTGTGATCGTGAGGAGGAGGGTGGCCAGAGTGCAGGGTGAAGGAGTCTGATAACAGACAATTTTCAAAGACAGTGAACTGTACTGTTGGAGGTTCCCTGTAGTCCCCCCATAAGAATCACAAATGTGGCCAAGCCTTTGGAAACTTGTCCTACAGTGTGTTGTCAGACAGTCATTGATAGTGAAAAATCCTCTTCCAGCCCTCTCCCTTTCCCCAATCTGCTGCAGGAGTAAACTATAAGAGGAAAAAAGGGAAGGCATTTAACTGTCTCGGGGGAGGATTTCTTTGGACTCTAGGACATGTGAGCACGAGACTAACAAGTATGGATGGGAAAGGAGGAGGTCACAGAGCTTTAAACTTTAAACTGACTATGAGTTTGGAATTTTTAAATACACTAGGCTAGACTGGTTTAGGAAAATTGAAAGAGATTAAAATCTATGGGATTTTCCAAAGGTATCATTTGAGAATGAAGAAGAAGAAAAAAAAAGGGAAATTCACCAGCATTGTCAAAGGCAGTGATCTAAGAAGACTAAAACCATTTCTTTTTTGTAGTCCAGTGATTATGGACAGTTTAATAAATTGGTTAAAGTAATTGCTTGACAAGAAACTGAATAATGGAAAAACAGCCTATCATTATCATTTGTACCAAAACCCCACATAATAATTTTGACTGCAGTCTTGGAAAGGACTATGCTAAATAATTTCATTCAGAGAGGTCAATTATTTAATAACCTAAGAATGGGGACAGAACTCATTACAACTAAAATTGCATGACAGGCTCTAAGTTGGTAGGCTTAATAAATTTCTATTTCAATTAAAGTAGCTAATGTCTAATAACTAGCTTTAGAATTTTAAATACTAAATTATCTATTCAGTCTATGGCATAAAAATTGAGGGTTTCAACCAATTATCTAAATAAATACAAAGATATTTCTTAACACAGCTTTGGCCTAGTCTACACGCTTCCTTAAAACAGCTCTTCAGGTTAAGAGATGATGACAATTACTGGAAGCTAATACAGTCTCATGCTATTATAGCTTTATTTGCTTTGCCTCTGTGAAAGCCCAGGGATCATCCATCAATCAGGAACCAGAACATGCATTTACTCAGATCTTAATGATTCATGATAGCATAGTAATCTGAGGCAAAAGTGCTAGAGCCAGGCTGCCTGAGACCAAACCCTTTATGTCTATGTTATTTAAGGCAAGTTACTTAACAACTCTATGCCTCAATTTCCTAATTTTTATAAAAGGAGCTAATAGCTATTTTACTTCATAGTGTTCTTGCAAAATAAAAATTCAAATAATGTACACAAGTCATTCACAATATTTATGTTAAACAAAACACCCATTATGAATTTGCTATAAGCAGCTCTTGCCAAATACCAGCTAGCATAAACATTATTTGAGAAAGATAAGAGAAAGGGATAAGTATATATTGCCGTATATTTCCCTAAGTTTTATTCCTGTTTTCATCTTCATACCTGAGTGACCTTATTTTAACACCCTGACATTTTTCTGGATTATATCTCAATACTCATACAATTCAGTATAAAAAATGAGCAATAAAAAATATTGCATAAGCATGCCCTTATATAAAATATACATGATACTTCTAAAATGGAATGGCAGCAAAATTATGTTTCCTCTCTTAACAAAAGGATATATACTTCCTTTTTTAACATGCAATAAGGTTATATCTTTTTTTCAGTTTGATGTATAGGAAACAAAATATGTTGCTCAATTGAAACCATATTATACAAAAAATTTTCTATAATAATCTCTCTCCTTTTCTAAATATTTTACACTTTATTATTATAATCATAGAAGCTAAAGTTAACTCAAATCTTATTTTTGCAGTAGACAGAATATAAATTACAAAAGTAATTTAGAGGAGTATATGTAAATTATTATGGATGTAGACTTTCCCATCCCATAGAACTATCCTTTCTCTGTAGAGTGAAATAGAATCAATTAGCATTTACCAGTAAACTAAATAAAGAGTAGGGGTTAATAATTATACAATGTGCCTATGATAAAATTTCCAACTAAATCCCCTATTTCCAGTGGCCTGGTCAGAAGGACAGACAGAAAAAAGAAGAGAGACTGAGGGAGACATGAGAGAAGGAGAAAAAGAATGAGAAAGAGGTCGAGAGAGGAAAGAGGAGAGGAAGGAGCCAGATTTTAATGGTAGGTGCAAACATCACAGATCACAGTTTCCAGTCAGTCATAAGCTAAGGATTAGCGGGAATAAATGAATTTTGTACCTCATTTCTAACCTTCTTATGAAATAGTAGAACCCTTGGGATTATTTTTAATTGGGAAAATAGCATTCAGTTTTACATGGATTTGTAGATATCCAATGATTGCTTTCCATAGGGAATAAATACTCACAAAAATGTTTTTTATTTGTTAAATACATTAAATACAAAACATGTGTGTTGCACAATCATTTACTCAATTTTAATTTGTCTTGCTTTGGGAATTAGAAAAAAGATTAGAAGGAAACAAAGTGTGCCCATTTTACCTAAATTCTAAGTACACAAAGTAGTATAGTATTCAGCCAAACAGCAATTATGTTAGGAGTTCTCACACACCTTGAAGCAATTCTTGGCCCTCTGCCTCAGTAGAAGCATTCCATTGAAAGAGATGAAATGGAAGCATGTGTGGACCACTTCACTTTAGGAATGGCGCCCTTATCATCCCTCATCCAACTTTATACATTCCAAGTAATCCTTCTTTAGAACACAGTTGATTACAGTTAAAACCCACCAATCAGAGGTTTAACAATGAACACTTCTGATACCTGTGTACCATCTGCTTGATAGAGCATGAACCAATCAACATTCTACATTTATCTTAACTCAGTACATTTTAATATGACTCTGGATTTGAAACAGCAAATCCAGAGTCATATTGAAAGATCTCCCTGGAGTTCAGACCAAATAAATGAAACTTTGAAAACCAAATTTTCGTAAATATGTAAGCATTACCTACAGATTTTATTGATTAAAAATCCCTAGATAATTAAAATTGAATACAAAATTTTTATTATGGATATTTATAAACATTTCAAACATCCTAAACATCAGATAAAACATATTGCAATAACAGTTAATCCAAAAACATTTAAAATATTATATTGCTTAGATAAAACCATCATGGGAAGTATATGTCTTTATTACAGCTAATATTTTGTTCATAATTTTGTCTATAGCTTTAATTGTTTTGATATCTTTTATGGTTCTAATAATATAAATTTTATACTTTATAAGCAGTTGTAATATTCTTACTAGAAACGAGGGTAAAGAATAGCAAATCAAACTAACCAAGAATCTGAATTATCCATTTATTACATCTTGCTCAAAATACAGTATTAGAAGGTTAGCCATCTCTAACACTGAACTTCAAATCCACATCTGATCAACCAAAGAGAGAATGAAATAGATTGTAGAGGAGCTATGAATTGCCTTACACCAGAAGTGACACATTGCTTCTGATCATATTTCAATAATGTCAACCAGTCATATGACTCTACCTATAATCAAAAGGACTAAATAACATAGTTCAACTATGTTCAAGAAAAGGGAAAAATTTAATGAGCCTCTGACCAATATTTGACACAAATTTCACATAAACTCATGGTCTTTCCAGACTCAAATTGTTCCAAATAATTATTTTTTTATCATTATCATTATTATCTTGATGCAAAAATTGCTATGACATTTCCAGTGTAAGTTTTCACACTACTTCCTGAAAGGATATTAACTCTAAACAATATATTTTTATTTCAGGCAATGAAAAAAATGTAAAAGATCTCTCCTAATTTTCTCTTTACTCAAGACAGGGATTCAGCTAAATTCTCAGCTCCTTTTAAATGCAGAACAGTAGTAAAATCTAACATAAAGGCACGAGGGATAAACAGGGGCCAAGATTGCTGCAACTGCTGGTTCAATTTCAGCAGTGATATAGTGGAAGACAGGGTGGGGCAAAAGTGGGTTTACAGCTGTGAGTACTCAAAAACTAATTTATTTCTGTATTATTATTTATAAATTATGGTATTATTTTCCATATGAACAACTGTAAACCTACTTTTGCTTCACCCTGCATATATTTAAGATTATGAGTTGAAATTTATTTTTTAATTTAATGCATTATGTTAGGTACTCTTTTTAAAAAAATTGTAATGGGGTGTTATTGACAACTAAGTTTTTCTACAACTGACAATAGTTATTTTGGACTTTAGTTAAAGCCTTTCCAGGATCAAATGGGAACCTGATTAAAATATTTCCAGAAGGATGATGATTGGGCCCAGTCATTTCTTAAATATACCTTTCACTATATTCAGAAAGCTAGTCTGACTTCTGTAGGTAATAGCCAAACGGAATCACAAGTTTCCTTTCAAGATAAATGGAAAGTTGTACTGAAGATATACTATATTCTCTTATAGGGAGAATTTAGCTTCCCATACTAACACACAAATTGTTATAAAATTCTAAAACTTTATTTAACTAGTTTCAGGTTTCTTTTTTCCCTTCACACTTTGAAGGGAACATATCACTTATTTTTATTACAGAAGCTTGAAATTCTAGAAGTTATTTTGTGTAGTTCATTTGCGGGGCCTTTTCTATTCCCAAATTCATTCATATGCAGAATTACCCAGGATATTCTGAAGGAAACAGGATGTCATTCTCTAAATGAAACACTTGGAAGAAGGGTATTTCTATTTCAAGCCTCCAGTTTAATTTATTTGCTGATGGAGCCAAGATTTGCAAGAACAGTCCCACATTCTCCTGCTAATTCTAAGTGCAAAAATCTACGTCATGACCTTTGTATTAACAGACACAATATATCCTTAAAAATAGAGTATCCCAGCCATATGTGCCAAGGCCCTAGTAGCTCCCAATCTAAACAGGCATTACTATGAAAAAGCTTCATTCTTGAGAAGAGTGGCTTTACACAATCGAGTGTGAATTAAAAAATATAAAAGAAAGCAAATGCTGAGCTTAAAATACATTGTCAGAGTATCAGCATCAAAAATAGTGAAAATGTACACGTCAACTTAAGCAGTTTTTGTCTGCCACTCATTTCATGGTTTATCATCATTCTCAAGTGAATATTATCAAGAAGTTTCTTTTGTCTCCTCAGTCTCCATCTCGCCTGTGTAAACCTCTCTATCTCCATGAGCAATCCTCAGAGGAAACTTAGAGGCAGACTGAGTTTATTTACATTCAAATTGCACAGCTCCTGGGATTGGATAAAATCAGTGATTTAGCAGCTTATCTCCGCTCATGCTCACTCTTCCCACTCTTCTAGGACCCCAGAAGAAGGTAAATCACCACTAGTCCTTTTCGAGTAAACTATGTGATATAAAACTAATTGAATACCTGATATTTTATTAGGAAACAGGTTGTTCCTCTCAAATATATCCTTGGAGGCCAACATAATTATTTGAAAGAATAAGAATTGAAACTGTTAAGAAAATGGTCAGTGGGGACTGGAGAGGCCCTTAAAGGAAATAGCAGTCTGGAGTTTTCCTTATAAGATGGGAAAATAGATGCCAATTACAATATGAATTAGCAGTGTATACCATCACATAGATTCCTGTGGGTGACTTTATTTAGTACATCAAATTTGTAAGTTAGATGACACAGGTATTATCTACAATTTTCAGTGGAAGAAATGTAGATATGGAGAACTTAAGTGATATAGCCTACCTTCAAGTTAGTATATACCAGAGTAAGCATTTTATAAAACTCATCCTTTGATTTGAAATCCTATACTTTTTTTTCACTATACTAGTGATTTTCAGATTGTCTTCTGCAGTGATATGGGTCTATGGAAAGGAATTTTTGAGGGTCACCATAGTATCGTCCCTTATTTCAGTAAAAGCAACTCAATTTAAATTAGTTGTTTAAGTCTGGATTTGATGTTAAGATTACATTTGAAGATTTAAAAAAAAAATAGTTCCAGTAACTAAAACACACAAACAACAGGTTTTCAGTGCAAAACATGCGCTACGTCTTGTTTCTTTTACCAAATAGAAACCACTCAAAGTGATTCCTGGTTAAAAAGTTCATCTTTCAAATTTACCTAAACTCAAGATATTCGGATTGTGAGGCTGATGTGATGCTGGCTGCACCAGGAGGGCCCCTCTAAGTTTACTAGAAAACATAGGAATTGTCAGATTAAGATATTCTTAAGGCTCACTGTGTTTAAAGATCAAGTGGTAGCTGAATTAATTTATTAGATTTAACAAATGTCCTAGTTACCTATTGGGGGCCTATGAAAAGGGCAGGACCCTGATTTTGCCACAGCTGACTGAATTAAGGTTGACATCTAACCTGAGTTGGGCCAATTTAATTACCTTCCACATATCAAATCACATAGATGCAGTCACATAATAACATAACCTCACAAACTACAAAACTGTCCAGTTCCTCCCCATTCTGAAACCTTTGTTTTTCTGTTTCCTTTGATTCTTTGACATTCTTTTTTATTGCTTAAATTACCTCAACCTTTTGTGTTTCCTCTCTTTTGCAACCAAAAAATACCCTGCTAAGAGAGTAATAATTTTAAAAGGTGTTTCTGGAAGCAGTTGTGTTCTGTAATTCAGTGATTTTTCTTTTTCTTTTTATCCTTCCTTATTAATGAGCTTAAGGAAAATATTTAATTACTATTATGTTTTGTAGTAAGTCATAGACCCATGAAAAACTATAAGAAGGAGGGTCTACAGTGTAGAGATGCTGGACAAAGTGACAATTCGAGTCTTGGCCTGGAGCGAAACTGAGTGGGATTTCATCTTGCTATTCAGAATGACCAACAATTTAAAATTTGTGAATTGTCTATTTCTGGAATTTTTCACTTAATATTCTTGGACTACAATTGATGGCAGGTAACTAAAACAGCTGGCAAGAGGAACTGCAGATAAGGGGGGAGTTGCTGTACTATTCTCAGATGAAACATATAAGGGAGCGAGAAAAATAGGAGGAGAGAAGATGCTACAAACATGGGCATGCATATAAACTGCAGCCTTAGTCTGAAACCACAGGGAGTTCTAGCACAGGAATGTCCTCAGAGCCATCTTGCCCTGAAGCAAACTGTCTCTCACACTCTGAGGAGATCTAAAGAAGTAATTCAACTGTTAGCAGCCAACACGCAGAAACTGGGAGATGGGAAATCTCCAGCAAAGGGGATCTTGGCAAGGCAGTAACAGTCTACAACCACCACCAAATGCTCGCAAAGGTAGAGTTCTGAAAAGCTGCAAGGGATAATCTAGAAGGAATTTGATTGTTACAATCAGATTAATCTTGGTTCAGTTCCAGCTCTGGAATTAAAATTGGGGTTAACTTGGATAAGTTATTTCATGTCGATTGGCCTAGGAACATTCCTCTGTGGTTATTAGAGGGATTTAAAGCTTTTATCACATAGTTGGTACTGGATAGCAAATAAGCATTAATAATACATGTAAAACCAAGCACTCGGTGGCTTTTCTAATATCTGTACCAATTCAAAGAACATTTATTCAATATACAAAAATAATTTAAAAGTAAATTTCTGCTGCAGCCCCTCTCAAAAAGAGAAACAAGCAAACATAGAAACAAAAAAGGAAAGAAAGAAGAAGAAAGAAGAAAGAAAGAAAGAAAGAAAGAAAGAAAGAAAGAAAGAAAGAAAGAAAAAAGAAAGAAAGAAAGAAAGAAAGAAAGAAAGAAAGAAAGAAAGAAAGAAAGAAAGAAAGAAAGAAAGAAAGAAAGAAAGAAAGAAGAAAGAAAGAAAGAAAGAAAGAAAGAAAGGCCAATAGGGATGATATACCTAATACATGTCAAACTGTTTTACCATCTTCATTTTTAAACTCTTTCCTAAAATCTAAACCCAAAGCAGCTGTCTCTAAAGTTTCAGTCTTTCCTCTTTCCAGATTACCCCAAGCTACCCTCCTTTATCAGACCATCTGGAATTTTACTCTTTATATTACTTTGCTACAGTCACCATAACAAAGTACCACAAACTGCGTGGCTTAAACAACAGAAATTTATCTTCTCACAATTCTGGAGGCTGTAAGTCAGTATCAGTCAACATGTTGGCAGGATTGATTTCTTCTGAGGCTTCTCTTCTTGATGTGTATGTGGCTATCTTCTATGTTTCTTCACATGGTCTTCCCTCTGCATGTGTCTGTGTCCTAAACTCCTCTTCTTATAGCGGACACCAGTCATTTAGATTAGGGGCCACCCTAATTATCTCATTTTAATAAAATTACCTCTTTAAAGACCCTAGCTCCAAAATATGATCACTTTCTGAGGTACTAAGGCATTAGAATTTCAATATCTGGATTTGGGGGGACACAAGTCAGTCCTTAACACCTACACTTGTCCTGTAGCTAACACTTACCAGACATTCTCTGTTCTTTACAGGAACTCTCTGTTTTTCCAGTGTAACTCTTACCAGGAAACCCAGATGGGTCTTGGGCTGCCTGTCTCTGTATCCATTTCAGCGGAAGCAGAATTGAATCATATAAAGCTCTTATTGAGAAGGCTGGCCAACCAAGAACACAGGGAGCATGCGAGCATCCAAAACCTGTCTTAAGGAGTAAGGAATAAGGTTATATGGGGCAAACTGAGGCTGGGAATGGAATGCAGCTATGTGCAGTGCTGGAAGTCCGCAGGTATCATTCTTTTGGTCTTGGTTGCCTGGTGATATCTTGATAAGGTGATATCTTAACCCATTGTTCACAGCTGTGCCACCTCCTTAATTGCTTCAGTCCGGGATCAAGGGGAGTGTAGGGTGCAAAGGCCTAGGAGAAAGAAGCTTAAGGAAAAACTTAAATCTCTGATTGCATAAGTAGATGTGTCTTACAATTTTATAAGTAATATAATCATATTTCAGATTAATTCAAGTGTTCAATCTTTGGAAATTATAAGTGCCCCTTCATAACTTCTATTGACTTTCTGACTTCACCATTTTTGCTTATTACTCTTTATTGTGATGTGTATAAAAATGACCCAGGGGTCACTCTGATAGAGGAAAAACCCTTTTGGGTACTTAGGCAGGTGAAAGTGAGTAAATATAAGTGGTCATAAATTAAAATTTTTCTTATCACATTTTATAATAAAAATTGATTTTAAAAAGATTAAAATAAACCTTATAGTAAAACATCTCACTGAGATTCAACATTGGCAGTAGTAATACATGTTAAAGTTGGCAATAGTCATCTTACCAGGCATGTGAGCAAGAGCTGAAATAGCTTTTTCTGTGAACCTGAGATTACTAGTTGAGGACAGTATGGCTATTTCACCTTCTCTTCAAGGAAAGTTTTGTTTCATTTTAATTTCTAATCCAGAGTGGAAAATAGAATGAACACTTAAAGAGATGATATTTGCTTTATAAAATGTAAAGCTCTTGCATACAAGTAAGATTGCTGGAAAGACAATTACTCGATCAAAATTATTGTGTTTATATATATATTTTGTCATAGTTCTAGAGAGCTTAGTGTTATATTTTCCTGTAACTAGTATCTGAAGTCAGTGCCAGGTCTGAACAAACAGTTCATCAGAGAGGAAGGATCCCTGATATATTTTTATTGGCAGAGTCAGCAACTGGGCAGCCTATCAGGAAAAGAAGTCACTTGTCTGGGGAGCACATTTTATCTTCCAACTCAGTGGAGAGGAAATCTCTTTGGAAAAGAAACAGCCTAAAGATCAAGAGCCAAACAATGAAACGAGAAGTAGAAGGTAATAATTTACAAAATATTTAAAATACACAGAGAGATTTAAGACCAGTTGTTAATATTTTTACATTAATATGTATTTCTTTTGTAAGATACATTCGCTGTACTTTATTTAATGAGTAACTTTCCAAGGTCTGCCAAATTACTGCTAAATAATCCAAAGCTTTTCATTCCTTTATTTCTTTCGAAGTATGAATTTTTAAATTGAACTCAATGGTTCAGAACTTTCAGAATCATCATTAACTTACTTGTCTTTATTTATGAATGTATCTTCCTTACATCTTTTGCTCCCTTTTCTACAAATAGTTTGTAAAATATTCTCTTCAAACCCTTTGGCTATCATGAATTATTTCTGCCTTTTTTTCTAGTACTGTATACTACAAATAATGTAGCATCTCTTTACTGTTTTTTTCTTTCCCTTTTTTCTCATTTCCAATATCAGCTTTTATTATAATAAAAAATAGAATCATAATCAGATTTTTATAAAATAACACCAATGAATAAACAGTACAATTTGTTATAATTATCTATATAATATTTCCAATCAGCTTCAATAAATAAACATATAAGACCTGATGGATATATCTGTATGCATATAAACATATAATAGTGCATTTACAGGTTGTTGGTGACATTATATACTAACACTAGCAATATGTACTAGAAATCTTTGACAAAGCATATAAAACAGATCTTATACTATGTTAATCCCACTTAAAATATATGTATATTTACTGGAATGGAGGCATGAGCCAACTAGATCCCACTTCTGAGGCATACCTTCTCCGCAGCTTCTGGCAATGTTTATTGCTGATGTTTTTTAGATGCTTCACTCTCAGGAAATTGTCCTCAGCTGAAAAGAATATTTTTGTTCAAGGTCACATCTCTCTCCTGGAGGTCAGCATGCATCCAATGACTGGTTGATATTGGAATATAAACATCTGGTGCCCTTGCCTCAAGTTGGAACAATTATGAAGCACTATCCCATCTTTAAAGCATCTATATGACCCATTGAGATCACAGTTCACTTGTTTCCTCTGTCCAGTCTTGCTTCTTTCACTCTTCCACAGATGTTAACCCTGAAGGTAGTCCCTTATAAATTTTCATCATAAAAATTTCAGTTTCATAATCTATTTCCCAGGCAAACCACCATAAAACTGTTGTTACCAAGGGAGGTCCAAGGAAGCAGACTCTAAAACAGGATTTTTGACCTGGACCACCTGCCCCCCACGTGCAAAATAGGACCCTATTGGTTGTGGATTGTTCATGCAACTGTTAAATTTTGCCAATATTTAACATCTTATCTTTGAGATGAGATAGAGATGCACTGGCTGGTATAATATTTATGCTTGTTTTTTAAATTCCATGGAAGTGCAAATTATAAGAACAATTGTATCCTGAAATTTTTTGCTAGGTGTCATGTATATACTGGAGAAAGATGTTAAAAAATAGAAAGTGATTAATTACTGAATAAAAGTGTGAAAGGCTGAAGTCCTCTGACAGCATAAAAAGAGACTCTTATCTCCTATAGCCAGAGGGCAGAAAAGCTTAAGGCAGAAGTTCACCACTTAATTATAAAGGATAGTGAGTTTCAGGGAAGAAAAATCTAATGAATTGGACCAGGGCCTAATTATATGAGTAGCAAAGTTTTCAGGGAATATTAACTCTTAGTCCACCCTACATGCCCCGTGTTTGTTGTACCAAACATGGTTGGGAAAGAGTAGGGTACTGAGACCAGGTTTGAGGACATCCATTTCACTGCACTCAAAAGGTGTGAAGTCACAGACTCCATTAAATTCTCTCTGGAGCTGCAGAAGGGGCCCATTCCTTACTGTTAGAGGGTAGAGCTACTATCTTCTTTAAAGATATAATAGAAGCCTGTGCCTTTCAAAAAAAACATTTCTACCCTTTAGGATCAACCCACACCTCCCCTCATTTCCAACCACCAATTATTAAAGGCAAGTCATAGCATAATCCCGGGAAGTTCTGGGCATTCTAGAAAGGATATAGCACTCTGACAAGGATATCAGGAAACAATACTAACATGCTGCTCTTGGAATTATGGGGAAAGTAATGGCCCACACTATCTTAATATAACTGCCTGTAGGCGACTAGAAAGAAAGGACAAAAAAGCTCAGAGAAGTACTCATCTTAGACTAGATATACTGTGTAAGACTGAAAAATCCATTACTACCTATGTTCTTCAGAAGGACCTGAAGGACACATTGTTTACCAAAATGGTAAAGAATGCACTAGTAAGAGAAACACTAGCATTAGTCTCAACCTCAAAGGTTGCTGTTCCCTATAATAATAGATTCTGATATAGAATTAAGTTTACTGACAGCAAGGGAGATTGCACATGCCCCCTCCTCTTCCCCCTACCCCAACAAGAAAGACCAGGTGAAAACTACTTAACCATCATGAGCAAGTGAAATTAAAATTATCCTAATGAGAGACAAGGTTGGAAGAAAGCCTGATTGCAAGGATGTATGGATATGGTTAATAGAACACAGAGTTTCTAGGGTCAAGAAAGTTGGACAGCCAATGAGGTAATTGTTCAATTTATAAAATCGAGGGGGTGAGGAAGAGAGAAAGAGAGGGAAAGGAAGGGAGAAAGGAGAGGAGAGGGGAAAAATTATCAGGAAACTGAAGCCTACTGCCTCAAAGTCATGATTTTTTGCCAAGTTTATGGACCTGAGCCTATTTCCAGACCCCGATCCCATTGACAGAGCAGATGCCAAGTTCTCAGAAGGAAGAACCTGGCAACACCACACCAAAAGTATGTGGCCCAGTCCTGTCTGGGTGGTTCAGTTGATTGGAGAGTAGTCCATACACCAAAAAGATTTTGGGTTTGATTCCTGGTATTGTACATACCTAGGGTGTGAATTCAGTCCCCAGTCGGTGTGCTTATGGGAGGCAACAGATCAATGTTTCTCTCTCACATCGATGTCTCTCTATCTCTATGGCTCTCTCTCTTTTTCTCTGTCTCTCCCTTCCTCTCTCTCTCAAATCAGTAAACATATCCTTGGGCAAGAATTAAAAAATAAGTTAAAATTAAAAAAATATATATGACCCATGCCTCATGGCATTTCCACTGTTGAACTGATATCTCTGATTTTCACCTATGGCCACATGGAGTGCAGTCTCATATCACCAGGTGATAGAGGAGGGAAAAGAACAAGTTTTGTTTAAAGATAGGTTGGCTCCACATGTGAACATCAGTTAAAATGGTCTGCTGTTCTACTTATTGTCCCATTGAAGACAATGGTAAGAGGTATTTTTTCAATGAACAAAGCTTCAGGTGGTATGCTTAGTTATCACTCTGTGTAGGAAGAGCAGTGGCCATGCCCAGCCGGTGTGGTTCAGTGACTGGGCATTGGTCTATGACCCAGGAGATCTCAGTTAGATTCCAGATCAGAGCACAAGCCCAGGTTGCAGGCTCAATCCCCAGTAAGGGGTGTGCAGGAGGCAGCCGATCAACAACTCTCTCATCATTGATATTTCTATTTCTCCCTCTCCCTTCCTCTCTCTGAAATCAATTTTAAAAATATTAAAGAAAGAAAGAAGAAGAAAGAAAGAAAGAAAGAAAGAAAGAAAGAAAGAAAGAAAGAAAGAAAGAAAGAAAGAAGAAAGAAAGAAAGAAAGAAAGAGAGAAGTGGACAAAGGTGAGAATATTTAAGAACACATGAAGTGGCAAGTGGTGTGGTTCATTGGTCCAGGCCTGGAAAGATTAGGGATAAGATGGTACAAGGAAGAGGCATGTTGATGGCATTACTGAAGTGGGCACAAAGTATGAGATTCATTTTTATAGATATATATGTTTTTATTGATTTCAGAGAGAGGAAGAGAGAGGGAGAGAGAGATAGAAACATTAATGATGTGAGAGAGTCATTGATTGGCTGCCTCATGCATCCCCCTCCCCTGGGGATCAAGCTTGAAACCCAGGCATGTGCCCTAACCAGTAATCAAACCTGGATCTCCTAATATTATAGGTTGATGCTCAACCACTGAGCCACACCAGCTGGGCCAAAGTATGAGGTTCTTTATATTTCTTATTAACCCTCACTAAAGAGTATCCACTACAGAAAGGGAACTAAACAAATATGAAGACAGAATTACTTGACCACTAATTCTGACATGATCAGCCAGCCTCTGTCATTGTCTATGGCATAGCAGTCACAATAAATTCACAAAAGACTCATTCTAGTAAAGATGGAAGATATGCATGGGGCCAACCACATAAGTTTTGACTCAACAAAGCTAATTTTAGCTCTTGCTATTGTTAACTTGCCAGCCACAAAGAACAACACTACTTCCTGATATGACTTCCTACCTAAAGGAAACAAATCAGCCATTCCTGGCACATTGATTACATTTGACTCCTTCCACCTTGGAAAAGTCAACAATTAACTCTGAAAAGAAAGAATGCATATCTAAAGTATAGGTTTGCCCTTTTCTGAATCACTATTTAAAAACTTTAAAAGCATTAACTCCACTGAAAGACCCAGCATGACACAACATTGAACTGAGGCACCAATTTATAGCAAAGGGGTACAGAAGGAGGCATATCGCTATTGAATCCCCTAGTTTGATACCATACCTCCCAGAAACTCTTGATTTGCTGTGTCCTCAAGAAAAGAATATATATCTGTATGTTCAGGAATCATGCCTGGAAGAAGAGTGAAAATCCTACATATAATATCATCAAATGCTTGCGTCATTATTTGAAGATAAATTAAGTAAATTCCCAATGTTGAAACACATAAACAGAAGAGTGAGAATTTTTATCCTTTATATCTCTGACTTAGATTTTTTCCCCCACCATGAATCACTGCCTATCCATATTTGCACCTAGATCGAAGGACTGAACAAACAGGAAGAACAGCAGAAGTAAATGGCCTCTCAGGAATAGGTGACCAAGATTGCACTTTAAGGCCTCATTTATATACGACAAAGTTCACATTTGTTTTAATATTAACAAACTGGAATCAACTTAAATATCCATCATTAAGGAGTTAGTTATATAAAATATGGTATATACACATAATTAATGAGCATGCAACCATTTACAATTTAATTTTTTTGTTGATTGACTTACCAGGTTATAGTTAGTAGGTAGTAACATCTATCCTAGAATGTGGATGTTTAATATCTAATCCAATGAGCTCTCCTCCACCAGATAGCTATACATTGGTATTTATTTCCTTAGACATTACAGACCAGCATCATTACTCTTCCATCCCTGATCCAGGAATTCCCTTCCAAATTAACTATTTTAGGTTGAAAAATGCAGTCAAGTCCTGATTAGTAATTGCTATATGTGCATGTATTTCACAAACAAGTTTCATCTCTGCTATTTTTAAATACTAATTCATTTTTCATCTTGTTTTTTAAAGTACATAATGGCATGAAATAATAATCACTATATAATAATATGTAAAAAATAAGAATAAATATAAAATGTATAGTAAGATTTCATTTATAAACATATAAACACTGACTATTAATCACAATACAATAAAATTTGGTGTACATTTAATTTTCTTGTACTTCTCCATATTTTAAAAATAATTTTACAATTTTGTAGTCTGAAAATAAAAGTTATATTAAGAAAAAAATAAAACTAAGCAAGAAAGAATGACAAAATTTAAATAATAGAAAGCCCTGCTCAAGATCTCTTGTATACTTGATTTGAAACATTTTAAAGACAATATTGGAAATGCTGTTACTTTGTTGAGAGTATTTCTATAATCTCTAAGTGAACTGGAGTAAATAATATTTTCCTTAATGAGTGCTAGCAAAGTAGCTCTCCAAGAAACAAAATTTCCTTGAAGTAAAAACAAAGTCCATTAAGATTTACCAAAAAAAAAACACAAACCAAAAACTCACGAAATTTAGTATACTAGGTCAAATATAAGCAGAAATTGCTTCTAAGACATGATATTGCCTTCTTCAATCTCACTCCTACCAATTCTTCTATGTTAGTTTAACAATGAAGTGAAGATGAATATTTGTCACACTCTTTCTCAATTAACAAGAAGTTTGATCTCCACCGTAATGTATAATAAAAAATAAGTAAGGATTTAATCAAGCAATTTATTACCTAGAAAACTCCTTTGGTTTACAGTTTTCATTCTATGTTTGACCCAAATGATATGGCTATATTAAAGACAAAGTTACTCCCTTGAATTTTAGCACTATTGGCATAAATAAATAATACAGTGGACATAATGCATGATAATTATGTGCATTCTCTTTTTATGCAATGATACTTTGTAGTAGCTATATCAAAGGTCCCAATCACTTTCTGTTTTATCTCACCCCTTACATGCAGTTTATTATTGCAGTTGCCTTGCTCATCTGCGTAGTTGACCAATTTTGATATGCTAATAAATACTCTTTGTTACCTTAATAACTGCATTAAAGTTCAAAATACCTTTGAAGTTACTACTATATTAAAATAAGCCATAAAATCAGAAAGCAAGAAAGTGATTGTTTTAATGTCTAATATATTTAGTGAAATTTGACCATACCAGTTAGTTTCACAACAGAAATCCATGAATGCACTCAAAATGAGATACACTTCAAGGACTATTTGTTCATAGAGGGTTATTTACAAAGAGTGGAAGTAGGTGAACCAAGGAGAGCACATTAACCTGGAGTCAGTAGTGAACTGGAGATCAAAGGAAGGAAGAGAAAGACTAGTTTCTAGGATCTGGGAGGAAGGAGTCCTATTGAATCAATAGCCTTGGGAGGAACAGTAATCTTTAACTGAGAGGCACAGCCAAGGGAAGGCATCATAGGAGGGGCAAAACCAGATTAAATACCCTGATCCCATTCTCCTCCCAACCTCTGACTTCCTGCTATGGTTCCCCGTTTCCAAAATCCAATCTAACACAGAGGCATAATCTAAAAAGCTCGTACTCTAAAAAGTTCAGCTTATCAGGACAGAGAGCAGGGGAAGAATGATGAAATGTGTATCTGAAGGGACAAAAGGAAAACATCCCACACAATCAGTGAACATTTTTTCCTTCAACTTGAACATAAAAATATAATGATAATAACTATAATAATAACAATTTATATTTGGGTAGATCTTTGGTTGATTTACATGTACTTTTAGAGAGTTCAGACTACCTTTTTATGATGTTTTCATCTAATATAATGTGATAAGATATCAGGAGTGGAACTTAGTTTTCTGGAGGCTTACCAATTCAAAGCCTCCTATATTTCTAAGAATAAAGTCAGGGGAGAAAATGTGTGCTTTACATTTTACATTTGTTTAACCACTTTAGAAAAGTCTATATTGTTAAAGTTTAGTCTGAATTCATTCATGTTCCTGTTTAGTAAAACAGTTATATAGTTTTATGTGAAAAATAACTGTTCCCAGTTCCTCTCCTCAATTATTCCTCTCTGTTAGAATTTATCTTCTTTGCTCTACTTAACATTCTTGTATTTTGATTTTTTAATTCCCAAATTTCAAATATTTATTAGTTTGCTAGGGCTGCCATAACAAAATATCCCAGGCCAGGTACATTAAACAACAGAAATTTATTGTGTCACAATTCTTCAGGCTACAAATCCAAGATCAAGGTGTTGGTAGGGTTAGTTTCTTCTGAGTATTGTCTCCTAGGCTTGCATATGACAACCTTCTCAGTCTGTCCTCATATGGTCACCTCTTAGCCTGTGTCCTAATATCTCATAAGAACACCAGTCATATTGCACTAGGACCCACCAACATGGACTCAATTTACCTTAATTACCTCTTTAAAGGTAATTAAGTCACATTCTGAGATACTGGGGATTAGGACCTCAACATAAGAAATTTGGGAGGACGCATTTCAGCCTATAACAGTTATTACCTATTGACATCTTACTAGGAAAGATGATAGGATTGCATATTTTTTTGTTTTGTTTACCTAGTAGCACCACAGAAGCATTCTGTCCATTTTCTCATGTATTCAATATGGTTACATTATAATATGCTCAAATCAATATCAATGTTCACATTATTAATATCATTAATATCTATTTTTTCCTTCCCTGAAATTTCTTCATTTTCTCTTGAGTTAAAAAGCTATAAATTTGTTTAGTTTCCTAAACAATTATATTATTTTAACTCAAAACTCTGCTAATTTTAAAATA
Source organism: Miniopterus schreibersii (assembly GCF_964146895.1). Taxonomy (NCBI): domain Eukaryota; kingdom Metazoa; phylum Chordata; class Mammalia; order Chiroptera; family Miniopteridae; genus Miniopterus; species Miniopterus schreibersii. Next base: position 23,543,948 of record NC_138118.1, on the reverse strand, counting down.
TCTTATCAATACATTCAGAAGCATGTGAATTTCATAAATTTTATCTTTCTGGGGTCACGTTGCTTGGACCTTTTAACCTGTTCCAGGCCTGTGTGTCATCTGTTCTTAGTGACCTCCTGGGATCTGCTTTTATCAACATTGTGAATATTCTTCTTGTTCCCTTTTATTTGTGTCTTTCAGATCCTGTATCCCATGTTCTCGTGCTAGTAGTTGTGCTCCCTGATTTTTGTGAAGCAACTTCTCCAATAACCTCTTTAAAATAATAATGTAAAAAGTGATATTTTTGAGATCTTGAATTTGTGAAACTTCCTTCATCCTACTTTCACATATCTTACCCTCCACATGGCTGAAATAGAATTCTAATTGGAAAGAATTATCCTTCTGAATTTTAAGGACATTTTTTTTTCTTCTTGCATTCTCAATTCTAGTGTTGCTATTGAGAAGTCTGGAGCCAGGCTTCATTGAGACTTTGTGTATATATGTTATGTCTTCTCATCTTTCTCTCTGGAAATTTGTATAATTTTCTCTTTATTCCCTGCTTTTTCAAATTTTGTAGTGATGTATCTTTCTGAGTTTGTTTCATCTTTTTGTTAGGCATTGTGATTGGAAACTCATGTCCTTTAGTTATAGGACTTTTTAAAGAAACATTTCCTTGACCATTTCTCCCTCTGTTCTTATTCTCTCTGCACTTCTTGGTTGGTTAATTAGATCCCATGGACTGGTCTTTAATTTTTTTTCTATTTTTATAATGTTTTATATAACTCATAAAACAGTGCTTGTATAAAAATTCAAACAAAGTTGTTAGAGAGCATACAATTTCCAAAAATATCCTAGGCTTCTGCCACATTCAATTTTCTAAGGATGCACTCAAATCAATGGTAAAATGCAGACATTATGGGCTATTTCATTATCTATTATAAATCCTTAATTTCTATTTCATTGTATATTTGTTCTTTTCTAGAAATGTTTTCAACTTTATTTTCTACATTTCAATTAGTAATTGACAGTACATTTTAAATTTCTAAAAGCTATTCTATGTTTTGGAATGCGGCTTTTATATATATAGTCTTGTTTTATGGTTATAATCATACATTTCTTGACTTTGAAGCTAGTGAGGATAGTAGTTCTTTTTTTCCCCTCAGAACAGTCTCTCCATATCTTAAGTTTTTCTTTTTTTGTTGTTAATGATGGTTCTCTCATTTTCAGGTAAGAAGCTTCCTTTTATTACTGGTAATCTTTTTGTTTACTCAGATATATTTTAGGGAACTATAAACTGACTTTGATGCTATGAACCTATGAATGGGACTCTTGACTGTACTTAAACTATTCCTTTGGGAAATCACAAAAGTCAGATTACTTTGGTATTTCTTTGGGTAGTGTTTAATGACATCATCACATTTACATCTTTGCCCTCTCATTGACCATTCAATTTTATATTTATGTGGTGTTGTCATATATATGATAAACTGCTATTTTGAAATAAGCATTTCCATACATAAATTCTTTCCTCCCAGGATATTTATTTTTTCCTTACTCCTCAATTTTCCTTTGATAAACTATCATTATTCTGATTCCTACTGTTAGACAGTAGAGTTTTTCCTGTCTCCTTCACCCTATACCTTCTTCTTATATACTAATCAATCCTACTAGTTCTTTCCATAAATACTCTCTCAGGATTTCTCTGCCTTTTTGGTATCTCTATTCTGGTTCATCTGCATACCACTGCAAATCCAAGATCAGTAAACATGAGGCCATTCAACACATTTGTGTTATATTAACCAAATGATAGATTTAACACACTCAATGATCCATTCAGAAATGAATGTCGAAAATGTTTCAACCTCAAATTAAGGTAAAATCTGCTTCTACTAATGTAATCTATTTATCACAACTTATTGACATCTAAAAGTAGAAGAAAAAGAAACATGTAGCAGTGAATAAATAGTCAGTGTTTTATTAGTTACATCATTGATTTTATTCATATGGACTTTGAAAAACACTTCCCCTAAATTAATTATTAAACTTATGCATGCATTCAGGTGAAAGCATATTGCTGCTTATTCAATACTGATTAGTTTATTCAGTACCTACTATGCGTCAATTGTTGTGTTAGTGTTCAGTTGGACTGCATTTGGATGAAGATAAAATTTGAATACGATGATTAGAATATGACCATCCAGTCTTCTAAGTCTCTTAGGAATGACAAGCTTTTATAGAACAGGATGTGATTACAATGTGCTAAGTGCTGTAATAGAGGTAGAGATGGGGCAAATAGAAAATAGAGTGCCATTTTAAATTTCTTTCAGCTAGACTTTTCAGGGAAGCAAATGCTTGAAATAAATTTGGATATTATGGGGGAGGGCATTTCATTCAAAGATATCAAATAATGAGATAAGATAATATGTTTAAGCTATTGTGTGTTTAATTATATTTTCAAAATTCATCATTGTATTTCTATCACCTGGGATAGATTGCAACTCATGCTATATACTTATTAAAATATTATTGAAAATTCATTCTATTCATTAATTTAAATAAATGAACCATACATGTTAGTTTAAAACAACAACAGCAAAACCACACAAGGTCATATCCTTGTATTTTTGGTTTTTTGAAATTTATCTTTATTGTTGAATGTATTACAGATATCCCCCTTTTTTTCTCCATTGACCTCCTCCACCCTGCATCTGCCCCTCTAGGTGTTGACCCCACTCTTGTCTGTTTTTCATGGGTTATGCATATCTCCATATAAGTTCTTTGATTAATCTCTCCCTACTCAATCCCCCCACCCCCTCCTTCTCACTGAGATCCATCAGTCTGTCTCATGCTTCTAGGTCTCTGGATCTATTTTGTTCCTCAGTCTATTTTGTTTATTAGATTCCACATATTAGTGAGATCATTTAAACCTGAATCAGGAAGAATCAGAAAACCTGAATAGGTTATAACAACTGATGAAATCAAAGCAATAATAAAAAATTAAAAAAAACCTACCAGCAAACAAAAGAACTGGTCCAGATGGCTTCACAGAATTTTCTAATTCTTGAAGTTGGAAGGTTAGAGAGTTTACTAAAAATTATTCTTGCTTTTAAAGGTAGGCCTGTAATGCTATGAACTTCCCTCTTAGGACTGCTTTCACTGGGTCCCATAGATTTTGGGTTGTTGTGTGTTCATTTTCATTTGTTTCCAGAAAGTTTTAAATTTCTTTCTTTATCTTATTGGTAACCCATTCATTGTTTAATAACATACTATTTAGCCTCCATGTATTTGAATGTTTTTGAGTGTTTTTACTATAGTTGATTTTTAATTTCATGCCATTGTGATCTAAAATGTTTGATATGATTTAAATATTCTTGAACTTGTAGAGACTTGTTTTGTTTCCTAATGTGTTCTATCTTTGAGCATGATCCATGTGCAATTTAGAGAAATGTATATTCTGAAGCTTTGGGGTGAAATGTTCTGTAAATATCAATTAAATCCATCTGCTTTAGTGTACCATTTAGAGTCACTGTTTATGTGTTGACTTTTTGTCTGGAAGATCTATCCAGTGAAGTCAGTGGGGTGTTCAAGTCCACAATTATGACTGTATTAGTGTTGATCTCTCCCTTAAAATCCTTTAGGTTATTATTGATAGGTCCTTATTTATTGCCATTTTTATTCTTTATGCCTATGTTTCTCTCTTTATTTCTTCTTATTATTACAGCAATCCCTTTAACATTTCTTGCAATGTTTCTATTTCTACTTCCAATTACAGCAGTCCCTTTAACATTTCCTGCAATGCTGGTTTGGTGGTGATAAATTCCTTTAGCATTTTTTTTGCCTGAGAAGCTCCTTATTTCACTAACTATTTTGAATGATAACCTTGCTGGATAGGGCAGTCATGGTTTCAGATCTTTGTTTTGCATTACCTTCAATACTTCATGCCATTCCCTTTTGGCCTGTAGAGTTTCTGGTGAGAAATCAGCTGACAGCCTTAGGGGAGCTCCTTTGTAGGTAACAGGTTGCTTTTCTCTTGCTGCCTTTAAAATTCTCTTTGTCTTGAATTTTTTGCATTTTAATTATAATGTTCTGGGTGTGGGCCTCTTTGTATTCTTCTTGCTTGAGACTCTCTGTGCCTCCTGAACTTGTGTGACTTTTTTCTTCAGCAAGTTAGGGAAGTTTTCTGCCAATATTTCTTCAAACAGGTTCTCTAACCCTTGCTTACTTTTGACCTCTTCTGACACTCCTATGATGTGAATATTATTACATTTCATGTTGTCCCACAGCTCTCTTAGACTGTCCTCCTGTTTTTTAATTTTTTTTTCTTTCTTTTTGGATCTCTGATTGATTTTTTTCTACCTTGTCTTCTAATTTGCTGATCGAGTCCTCAGCTTCCTCTAATCTGCTGTTTATTCTTTCCAATGTATTCTTTATTTCAGCTATGTCATTCTTCATTTCTGACTGGTCATTTTTCATAGTTTTTGTATCATTTTTCATGCTGTTGGACATCCTTACAATCAGTATTCTGAACTCTATATCTGATAGATTCCTTATTCCATATCATTTAGCTCTTTTTCTGGATACTTCTCTTGTTCATTCATTTTGGGTTCATTTTTTTGTCACCCCATTTTGGCTACCTATTTGGATTTGTTTCTATGTATTAGGTAGGCTTGCTAGGACTCTCAGTCTTTTTGGAAGGTCTCTGGTGCTGGCCAATGTCAGATGCTCTTTGTGACTGGCCTTGAGTACCTTGTTTGTAGTTTTCAACCACTCATAGCTTGAGGTCCCCTCTGTTGGGGCTGGGTGCATTTGGACAAGACCAAGATGTACACCAAAGTCTGTTTTTCCAAGTCCCAGATTCAGAAGCAGATCAGGCAAATACTCAAAGCACTCTGAGTTCTGCTTCTGCCTGCAGGCCGATTAATCCTTTTCTCTTAATGAGCCTCAGGCTGTAGAAACTCCACAGGATGGGGCAGCTTATTGTTATCAGTCTCTTAACAAGCCTCAGGCTGTAGAAATTCCATGGAATAGATTGAGAGGTCTTCCAGTAAGGTGGGACAGTTGCTTCCCTTTTAGCTAAATCTGCTTGGAAGGTAAATGTCTGCCTGAGAAAGATGTCCTCTGCAGTATGAGGGAATGACTCAACACAGGAATCCAGAGGGGTGTCCTCTGAGCTCTATCTCCAGAGCCCACAACCCTAGATACTCCTCATACACCTCCAGTCCACATTGCCCTTCCTCTTCTGGAGCCCAAGGTGAGTAGCTGCACATGAAACTTTGTGCATTGACTCTTTAAGAGGGTGCCTGCATTTTCAGCTATTTCTTCCTGGCAGACAGAAACTAGGCTAGATGGGCTGTTTTTCACAACCAGATGTTATGTGAGCATCTTTCTCAGTTCTGGTGCTCTTGGCTGAGAAGCCCAGCCTGGGGTTTAGACCCCAGAGTCCTTAGTGGAAACCCTCCACAGCTGAGATATCCCTCAGCTACTGCCTGTGGGAGCTCACCCAGCCTTCTTGTGCCTCTGCACTTACTACCAGTTTCTATGCATTTTCCACTTTTACTCCTTGGTTATGAGGGTGCTCTCCATCTCGTCTTCAGTTGCGGTTGATTATTCAGGATGGTTTTTCTATAATTTAGTTGTAATTTCAGTTTGGTCCTGGGAAAGTGTCAGTGTAGCTTCTACTCAGTCTTTGATCTCTTCTCTTATTCTTTTGATAGGTATTATATACCTTTGCTTTAGAACTATGCTCTATGTGCTGTAGTCCCTGCCCTCAGAATGATGAATAACCCTGTTGAAAAAGACTGAGACTCATGTTTATAGCACATAATAGAACAATCTGCACAGTATGTTGCAAAGTAAGAGGTGTTGTAGAAAGAACTCTGAACCAGAAGTCAGGAAACCTGGGTTCTATTACCAGACATATTTCTAATTAGCTATGTGAACTTTTCAGAATCAATTATCATTTCTATGTCCCATGTTCTTAATTTGAAAGTGAATTGCACTAGATAAGAACCACATTTCTTTTCAGCTCCTATTACATATCAGTAAAATGACAAATAGAAAATTTATCCTGCTTCCATTCCTTTATAATTATGTCTGGCAAGGTATGCCCTTTGTTCCTAATGTCAGCACAGAAGCCAACTTGACTCTCTTATGAATTCCCATAAAATTGTATTTCTAGCTCTCTTAAGTTTAGATGTAGAATAAAATTTATAATATATGTTCTGGAGCCAACCTGGTTTTTGATCCAAATTTTCCAGTTCTTTACTAGATGTATAAACTTGGAAAAATTATTTTAATCTCTTTGTTTATAGGCTTCCTCATCTATTTACACAATTCTTGTAGAAAACAAAGGAAGGGAACCTCATTTTATGAGGCCAGCATTACCCAGAGAATAAAACTAGACCAATTCCTACAATAAAATAATACTAAAGATCAATATTTTTATGGTCATGGATGCATAAATCTTTATTAAAACATAAGCCATGTATCATGGAAATGTACACATGAAAACTACATGATCTTGTTAAGCAATATCACCCCAATAAATTTAACAAAAAAAGTCTTAGGGAATATAGTCAATAATATTGTAAGAACTATGTATGGTGTCAGTTGGTTACTACACTTACCAGGAGGATCACTTTGTAAGTTATATAAATTTCTAACCACTATGTGGTACACCTGCAACTAATATAGTATTGTTAAAAGAATTTAAAAAAATTTTTAGCAAGTCATATTCAGTATTATGTAAAAGGAAAACCATGAACAAGTTCATTTTGACATAGCATGTTGATTTAATATTCAAAAATTAAATAATGTATTTTACCATATTATCAGTGTAAAAAAGAAAAATTGAATTATTTTTTAAGATACAGAAAAGTAATTTCACAAATCGAATACTCATTTATGATTTAGCATATTAAGAATAAAAGAGAATTTCCTCAAATTGGTAATGATAACCTAGAAAAAATATACTGCTAACATCATATTTAAGGGTATAAGACTGCATGTTTTCCTCTAAGATCAGCAAATATGGAAAAAATGACCTTTTTAAAAATATGTATATTTTTATTGATTTCAAAAAGAGAAAGGGAGAGGGAGAGAAAGATAGAAACATCAATGATGAGAGTCATTGATCAGATGCTTCCTGCATGACCCCTGCTGGGGATAGAGCCAGCAACCCAGGCATGTACCCTGACCAGAATTGAACTGTGATCTCCTGGACCATAAGTCGATGCTCAAGTGCTGAGCCACACTTGCCTCCCGGCAAGAATGTCCATTTTTAACACTTCAGTTAAACATTGTGTTAGAGACCCAAACCATAGCAGTAAGGCAAGAAAAATAAATAAAAGTCTTATAAATAGGAAATAAATAAAGTTATCTTTGTATGTAGAGCACAGCAACATTTTGATTTAAATAAATAAATAAATAAATAAATAAATAAATAAATAAATAAATAAATAATAAATAAATAAAACAGAGAAAGGAAGATATAAAATATCTACTAGTCAGTTTAGCCCAGTTGCATGATACAAGGTCAATAAAAATTTGATTTTGTTTTTATGTACTAGTAAGGAAGTTTGAAACATATTTTTACAAAACACTTTATAATAACATTCACAAATATAAAGTATGAATTCACAAAAACTCTGCAAATTACAAATAACTCTTGATAGAAATTAAAGAACTAAATAAGTGGAGAGTTGTACTATGTTCATTCATCATAAACTAACAATTATCCCCAATTGGCCTATACATTCATTGTAATTCCAACAAAGTTTCCACAGGCCTTTTATGGATAAATTAACAAGATGATTTTGCAATTTATATGGATATGCAACAAGCCTGATGCAAACAATTTTGAAAATATGAACACAGTAGGAGGACTTTGACTACCTGCTTTTGAGACTTATAAAGTTACCTATTATAAAGTTACTACTGTAGTAAAAAATGGATACTACTGATGTAAGAATGCAGCTATAGATGAATGGAGCAGAACCCAGAACCCAGAGATAGACCTAAATATTTGTGGTCAATTAATTTTTAAAAGTTACCCAGATACTTCAGTAAGTAAAAAAAAGAGTCTTTTCAATAAATGGTCCTGGAAAAAAAATCTATATATTTACATGGAAAAAAATAAACTTTGACCGTTATGTCATATATACAGATTGACTCAAAATGAGCCACAGATCTAAATACAAATGCTAAAACTAAAATAAAATAAAACCTTGGAAACAATCATAGGAGAAATACTACAAGACTTTGGGATAGGGAAAAGTTTCTTCGGACATAAAAAGCATGCACATGAAAAATAATTGATAAATGAAACTTCATCAAAGTGACAAACTTAAACACTTTAAAAGTGTCTATAAAGAAAATGAAAAGGCAAGCCATAGACTGGGGAAGATATTCACAATACATGTGTCAAGTCTTTAATTTATATGATGAATATTAAAAACCTACTGTTACAACTCAAAAATAAGCAAATGACCCAATGCAAAATATGCAAAAGATTCAAATAGATGACTCACAAAAATGTTACATAAGTGGACAAATGTACATAAAAATTCTCAATATCATTTGTTATAAGGGAAATACAAATTAAATCAATAATTAGATACCAACACATACTAATTAAAATAACTTACATTGTAAAGTTTGACCATGCCAAATATTGTTGAGGTTGTGGAGCAACTAGAACTCTCATTTCTTGCTAAGGGAAATATAAATTCTACAACCACTTTGAAAATCACTTTTTGCAGTTTGCTAAATAATGAAACACATATGTAATAAAACCTAGCAATTCCTATACTAAGTATTTACCCAAGAGAAATGAAGATATATGTTCTAAGAAGACTTGTAAACAAATCTTCCTAGGAACTTTATTCAGACATTAAGGATATACCCTATGATTGCTTTTATATAAAACCTTAGGAAAAAAATCTAAATTTATAGTGAAAAAAACAGATTAGTGAGTTCCTGGTGTTGATTGTAAGAGGTTTAATTGACTGGGAAGGGATATGGGGAATATTTGTGGTTGAAAGTTTTCCATAGTTTGATTGTGGTTACTCATTAAAATATACACTTAAATGAGGACATTTTCTTCTATACAAATAACACTGAATTAATTTGATTTTAAAAAAAAATCCTGGGGATTTTTTTTGCATGTGATCTAAAATACAGTCAACTAATCATCTCCAAATTTATGACATCCTTTCATATTCTGTGATGTGAACTCGACCTCGATGAGCCCTGCAACTGGGCTGAGCTTAGCCCCAATCTCAAGCAATATGTCCTTCCACCACAAATCCAACCTGCCTCATACTGGAAGCCTCAGACTTAGCAGAGGAAAAAAATCTGTGTCCTCAAATGTATCAGCATTCCGGCTGTTATATTTGCCTGGAAATAAATTTGCTGATATTAAAGTTTGTATTTAGAAGATACACTCTGCTTAGGCTATTCATTCACTATACTCTATTTCAAATGAGAATTATCTATTTAAATATTTTTAAAAACAGAAACTCTTAGAATTCCAAAATCGACCTATGATAATGTTCTATCCCACCTGAAATATATTTTCATGGTAATTTAAAGTAATTTATAAAAAAACCTCTATCAGAAATACATTTAAATTTGTATTACTTCCAAATGTTTGCCCCGTCTTCTTTCTGTTCTTAACAATCACCCCTTTGCTAGTTCCATAAGCATGGAATTAATCACAAGGCAGTATTATGCTACTATTGTGTAGACTAGACAAACCATATAATTATGAATCACTTTCCCACATAAAACATTAAATTTTACTTTATTTCCATCAGGTTAAAAACATCATAGTATTGTTTAATGATCAAGTTTGCTCTTATTAAAAGTGTTTGTACATTATTGTAAAAGTCAAAACTCAGGCAAGCTTTACTGATACTCCATCAGAAAATGACTTAGGAACTAAAGCGGAGTATATCCAGCTTTTCAACCCATAAAAGTGAAAACCATATGTTATGTGGTGCTGGCTGCCTCTACTCTTTAATATGTTATCCAGACTCTCTGTGATGCCCCGCTACATGAAACACATTAAAGTGGCCTTGTTGAACTGAATGGCTTACAATCTGCTGTATTTGTTTCTAGATCCAATTTTAAAACCTTTGGTAAGTTGAGCATTAACTGTGACTTTCTTGAACATATATATATATAATTTTTAATCCTCACCCAAGGACACTTTTTCCATTGCTTTTCAGAGACAAAGAGAGAAAAACATCAATGTGAAAGAGACACACCGTTTGGTTGCCTCCTGCACTTGCAACCAAGGTACATGCCCTTGAACTGAATTGAACCCAAGACACTTCAGTCTGAGGGCCAATGCTCTAACCACTGAGACAAACTGGCCAAGGCTTGGAACATATTTTTAAATCTACATTTATGACTCAGTATAATATCCGTTTGTTCAATTATTCAAATTTCAACATTGCTGTTTTGGGTGTTGTAAATGGTCAAGTTTTCTATTTTGCTTAAATCAGTATAAACTTGCATGTAGCTGGAGATATCCCTATTAACTGTACATATGAACAGGCTCAACAGCTTAGTGAAATCTTTCTAAAGATTGTAACAGTTTGCCCAGACACAAAAATTCAACGATGTGCTTGGTTTATAAACTGAAATTGATGAGAGAACAGATCTATGTAGAATACAGACACTTTGCAGCTTCCTACAAAGTCAAATTATGTTTTTCATTCATAAAACACATTTCTTGACTATAAGTGGCAATCCACTAAGAGTATTCTATTAATTGATAAGAATAACACTATCAAAGTGTTGAGGAAAGAGGGCTGCATACAGTCTTATGAATTTGGAAAAGTATAGGATCACCATTTACCATCCTTAATTTCAATTCCAAGTAATATGGCTAATTATATAGCAGAAATCCGTATACAAGCAGTGCTAGATTTAAATTTATACTGGTAAACTATTTTTACAGTGCCATTTAGATCTTTCAGTTTATTCTTCTATCTCTCATTAACATCTATGCCTATAAACATGTCTTCAAATTTATTTTAAGATCAGTGTTTTGTTGCCTTTTCATAATTTAGCTTGTTTTATGTTTGGTCACTTGTTAAATGCTTCTCATGTTTTCCTTTTCTCAAGAAGTAACGAGAAAATGAATAGGATAAGGCACTGTACTTAGGGTGAAAAAAAAGGACCTATTAAGACTCTATGAAGTGAGATGCAAAGGTAAATTGAATATATTTCATTCTTGCAGAATATAAAACACAATACATATTATTTTACCAGTTAAGGTTCTATGGGACTAAAGAGGAGGAAGTATGTAATTTACAGTTTTGAAGAAAAATTTTGAACAGTAAGATATATTTGAATAAGAAGTTGACAGAGAAAGGGAGAAATATCATTTAAATAGAAAAATTTACATCATGTAAATTCTTGTACAAAGTCATAAAAAGAAAATCAGGAAATTTGCAAGTATTCTTTCTTTTTTAATTTATCTTTATTGTTGAAAGTATTACAGATCTCCCCTTTTTCCCCTACTGATCCCCTCCACCCCACATCCACCCGACCCCCAAGCCTTCCCCATACCAATGTCTGTGTCCATAAGTTATGCATATAAGTATATAAATTCTTTGATTAATCTCTCTCCACCCACTCCTCCACACCCTGCCTTCCCTCTGAGATCCTTCAGTCTGTTCCATGCTTCTATGTCTCTGGACCTATTTTGTTCATCAGTTTATTTTGTTCATTGTATTCCACATATGAGTGAGATCATGTGGTATTTGTCTTTCTCTAACTGGCTTATTTCACTTAGCATAACACTTTCCAGTTCCATCCATGCTGTCCCAAAGGGTAAGAGATGCTTCTTTTTTACAGTTGTAGAAGTATTCCATGGTGTAAATATACCACAGCTTTTTTATCCACGCATCTATTGATGGGCCCATCAGAAAGTATTCTGACATGACCAAAGGAGAGTACGTATATACTGCTAGTCTGTTGTTTTTGGGTTATAGGGAGAGAGGGAGATGGGCAGATTGCAGGAAACAAAACTGAACCATTGCAGAGAGCATTGCAACTTTGTGTTGCAGACGATGATCTCTTCAAGAATTTGAGCTGAGGAGTGAAGCAAACCTGTTTGTTTCTTTAATTTTTCATTTCCAGTATATGGCTGTGTACTGGAGACCTTGCCTGGGTAGAGAAAGAAAATGTTTCAGGGAAACCACTTAGGAGGCTTTGGCCATAGTCCACATAGAAGAAGAGAATTTATAAAAGGAATGGAAAGATTTGAGAGAAACTTTCTGCTTCGTTACAAGCACTTTACCTCTATTTACAAAAGTAGCTAGTAAACTTCATTGACTCTACACAGAAGAAATTACAAGTATTTCCATTCAATTTCTTATTTTACCCTATTCAATTAAACTTTCTCATACAACAAACAGTGACAGTTTCTTTGGGAAGAAATTCCTTTTTTTCTCATTCTAGCTTTCCACCTCATTATCTAAAAATGACTCATCTTGTTAAGATCCCTCACATCCTAATACATCATTATATTCTCTTTATCTTTCCACTGAAGTCTGAATTCACTTCTCCTTCTTTTTTGCTCCCATGTTACATTGCTTATATCTTCTGTAATAGCTTTTATTTTCTATGTCACCTTTGCTATCTTAAAAGATCCTTGAGGGTAGGGACTGTGCCATGTGAGATTTTTCTGTGAGATTTTTCTTTATCATAAACACTCAATAAGTGTATGTTGAAAAGAAAAACAATTGATTCAAACTCATCCCTAATTTCAGTGTTATCTCTAAGTGATAAGAAACTGCCCAGTGGTATCTGTGGTATAATACAACACAGAATCTTGAGTCTATCACTTTTATGCACACATTCATCTTTACTTATGTCTGTATACAAAATATAAACATAACTTTAAATCCCATCCACAAATATATTTATGCACATTCTTTTATATTTATTTTATTATAATTTTGATTGTGAAGAATTTTATCATAATATCTTTCAGATTGATTTATTCAAGTTTTCATTGCTACTACTAACAACCTACTGTCATATCGAGTTTGACTACATGTAAACAACAATATCATTTCAATTACTAGATAGAACACTAGGATGGCAGTTTATACCTAAATGTGCCCTAGTTTATTAACAAGCTTTTGAGCAATGAGTCCTGACAAGTTAGTGTAATTGCACCTCCATTACAAAGGCTATTTTACATAAGTTGATTTAAAAAAATGTCTTTAACATGTATCATTCATTATTTCATAAATGCTATGATAGTTCATATCTCTAAAATATGATATTTTCCCATATGTTATAGTTGTGAAAATTATACTTTTCAAAAATGGCTCCAACATTTCTAGTCCCACGTGATCTAGAATTTTGCCACTCCTCCATCAAATGATGGAGTCCATGTCTCCTCCAACTGAGCTTGGATGGGCCTCTTGAGGCAATAATACAAGGAAAGTGGCACAGTGATGGCTGAGATTAGTCATTAAAGCAATAGAGCCTCTGTTTGGCTCTTGCTCTGGATGCCTGCCCTTGGAATTCAGCCATCATGCTGTGTGGAAGATCTGGCCACATGGAGAGGTCTACATGGAAAGGAACCAAGGCCACAGGCCTTCAGTCCTGTTTGAGCCCCCACCCAAACACTAGCACCAACTTTCATCCATGTGAGTTTGTCACATGGCTTAGAGACTAGCCTTCCTTGCCAAGCCCTAACCACATTACATATTTATGAGCAAAATAAAATGATTGGTGTTGTTTGAGGCCATGCAGCATTGAGGTGGTGGCTAAAAGGCAACAGTGTCTGAACGAAAGGGAATAAGCATTCATGAGAAGTACATCTCTCATTATGGAACATTTCCTTTAAGGGGAATGTGACCTACAGAACAGCAGTGCTTGCTGTTTGTTGGCTTGCATATTCTTGATGCTTAGAACAGGGCTTGGCCCATATTATTACGTATATAAAATAGTAATGAACTTATAATGAAATACATATAAAAATAAAGGTTTTTGAACACATTTAGTCAAAAATGTTTGCAAGGTGAAATTTGTCAGAATGTTATCTAAATTTATGAAAATGTTAGTATACATAAGAATTAGAAAAATATTTTTGTGTAAACAAAGCTATATAAATTGCAAAATATGACACATACCTTAATGTCATGTTCTTTTTTAAATTTTTTATTTATTGATTAATTTGAGAGAGAGATAGAGAGAGAAACATCAATTTGTTGTTACACTTATTTATGATTGGTTGATTATTTATTATTAGTTGATCATTTATTATTGGTAACTCTTGTATATGCCTTGACTGGGAATCGAACCTGAAACTGTGGTATATTGAGATGATTCTCTAACCAACTGAGTAACCGGCCAGGGCATCACATTCTATCCCTGTTTTATTTCAGTATACATTATGTTGATGCTCAGCAGTATTGCTCTTTGTACACCTATTTTTTATTTAGTTTTCTGTATTTGTTCATTTGATAATTTACTAGTACCTGAGATATAGGAATTCATTTAAATATTGCAAAAATGTATTTTCATGTGTTCTTTCAAATATGGTGTAATTCCTATAATTTTGATTCAAAATGTCCTCTGTTATCTTCCCTGGAGCAACTATTCTTCTGATTTCTTCATTTATAATATATGTTTCAAGCAAGGTGTGTCTTTCTTAGTGTTTTCTTTTAGAGAAAAAGATCCCTTCAGACATTATTATTTCAAAGATTCAGATTCAGCCATGTGTTTTCCATTTTATTGACTGGAAAAAAAAGCATACCTTAAGGCTCCAAGTAGCACATAAACTCCAAGGGAAAATCACATAACTATGAAAAATATTTTATTATTTACTCTGTACTGTGGTGAAGAGCTCATTCCAAGTGTGATTGACAAGGAGGGACATTAACTAAATAGAAAGAGGCACATATAAATCAGTATGAGAAAAATTATTGAGAAAAAGTCACCAAGTATGATATTGTTAGCTATTTTATACTTCTGTAATATAAATGTATCTATGCTGAATCTCAGAAACCTCCCACAAGGATATTCAAATATGTTTTAAAAAGTAGCAAAACTATTTTTTTATTACTGTCATTATTAATCATTGGTCTCAAATAATTCTGAGGAAATTCTGCAATTAAAAATTTTTTAAACTAAAATTTACTAAAATTTCAGAAACATCACACTATTTATGCAAATAATATGTTGTACAAAAAGAAATATTTGTGATAATATAAGATCTTATTAAAATAGTATTTTGTTTTATTTTATTCAAATAATTACGTAGATATAATTAACATTTTAAGGTTTGTAAAAAATACAAGATTGTGTTTTAAAAACTAGAAATACTCTGCAGTTAATGTTAAATTGCAGTTAGTGATGATTCACTTTGAAATTATCTATTATAAGAAATATTTGATATTCAAAAAATAAAATAACACCACCAAAAACATACCATGAATGGATTTAGCTCTAACCTACTCTTGATATTTTTCTGAAGGTGGTCTAGTAATGAGTGAAGATGGAAGGCTTATTTTGTTTTGTTTTGTTTTATTTTTAAGTTTATACCCAACCCGAGGCCTTCACCATGCCATTGTTTGTGTTCATGGGCTATGCATGTACTCATATAAATTTTTTGGTTACTCTCTTCCCATTCCCCCGCATCCCTCCCCTGTTGGAGATCTGTCAGTCTATCCCATGCATCCACGCCTCTGGACTTATTTTGTTCATCAGTTTATTTTGTTCATTAGATTCCACATATAAGAAAGATCATGTGATATTTGTCTTTCACTGACTGGCTATTTCACCTAGCATAAAGGTCTCCAGGTCCATCCATGCTGTTGCAAAGCGTAAGAGTTCCTCCTTTTTTTATAGTCGCATAGTATCCCATGGTGTAAAAGTCACACAACTTTTCCATCCACTCATCTACTGATGGGCACTTGGGCTATTTCCAGATCTTAGCTATTGTAAATTGTGCTGCTATGAATATAGGGGCACATATATTATTTTTCATTGCTGTTTCGGTATAATTAAGATATATTCCCAGAAGTGGGATCACTGGGTCAAATGGCAGTTCCATTTTTAATGTTTTGAGGAAATTTCATACTCTTTTCCATAGTGTCTGCATTCCCACCAGCAGTGAACTAGGGTTCCCCTTTCTCCACATTCTCATCAGCATTTGTTGTTTGTTGATTTGTTGATGGCAGCCATTCTGACAGATGTTAAGTGATACCTCATTGTCATTTTAATTTGCATCTCTCTGATGATAGTGATGTTGAACATTTTTTCATATATGTCTCTTGGATATTCCTATGTCCTCTTTGGAGAAATGTCTATTCAAGTTCTTTGCCCATTTTTAAAATTGGATTGTTTCTCTTCCTTTTGTTGAGTTTATGAGTTCTTTGTATATTTTAGAAATTAACCCCCTAATAGATGTACCAATATGTTCCCTCATACTGTGGGTTCCCTTTGCTCTTTGGTGATGGTTTCTCTTGATGTGCAGAAGCTTTTTAGTTTAATGTGGTCCTATTTGTTTATTTTTTCCTATGTTTCTCTTGCCCCAGAAAAAGTATCAGCATAAATTCTGCCATGTGAGATGTCTGAGATTTTATTGCCTATGTTTTCTTCCAAGACTTTTATGATTTTGTGACTTACATTTAAGCCTTTTATCCATTTTGAGTTTATTCTTGTTTATGGTGTAAGTTGGTGGTTTAGTTTCATTTTTTTGCACATATTTGTCCAATTTTTACAATGCCATTTATTGAAGAGACTCTCTTTACTCCATTGTATGCTCTAGCCTACATTGTCAAAAAATTAATTGACCATAATGGCGTAGATCTGTTTCTGGAGTCTCTGTTCTATTCTATTGATCTATATTCCTGTTCTTGTGCCAGTATTAGGTTGTGTTGATTACAATGGCTTTGTAGTATAGTTTGATACCCAGTATTGTGATTTCTGCAACTTTGTTCTTCCTTCTCAAGATTACTGTGGCTATTCAGGGTCTTATTTGGCTCCATATAAATTTTTGGAATATTTTTTCTAGATCTGTGAAATATACTGATGGTATTTTAATAGCGATTGCATTGAATCTATAGATTGCTTTGGGTAGTATGGACATTTTAATGATGCTAATTCTTCCAGTGCTCAACTTGGTATATGCTTCCACTTGCTTGTATCTTCCTCTATCCTTTTTTCAATGTCCTATAGTTTCCTGAGCATAAGTCTTTTACCTCCATGGTTAAGTTTATATCTAAGCCTCTTTTTTGTTTGTTTCAATGGTATATGGGATTATTTTTTTTTTAGTTTCTCTTTCTGAGTGTTCAGTATTGGTGTATAAAAATGCCATTGATTTTTGGATGTGAATTTCATATCCTGCTACTTTGTCGAAATTTATTAAATCTAGTTGTTTTCTGGTGAAATATTTAGTTTTTTTTTTTTTTTTTTTATACAATATCTTGCCATCTGTGAATAATGACAGTTCTACTTCCTCCTTTCTGATTGGAAGCCTTTTATTTCTTCTTCTTGGCTGATACCTATGACCAGGACTTGCAACACTATGTGGAATAAGAGTGATGAAACAGGCCCGGGGGGCATGGCTCAGCCGTTGAGCATCAACCTATGACCCAGGAGATCTCAGTTTCCATTTCTGTTTAGGGCACATGCCTGGGTTGCTGGCTCTATCCCCAGCAGGGGACATGCAGGAAGCAACCAATCAATGATTCTCTCATCACTGATGTTTCTATCTCTCTCTCCCTCTCCCTTCCTCTCTCTGAAATTAATAAAAATATATATTAAAAAGTGATGAAAATGGACATCCCTGCCTTTTTCCTGTTCTTAAGGAAAATGCTTTTAGTTTTTCCCCCATTGAATATGATGTTGGCTGTAGGTTTGTCATATATGTTCTTTATTATATTGAGGGTATGATCCCTCTATTCTCACTTTGCTGAGAGTTTTTATCTAAAATGGGTGCTGGATTTTACCAGTTTTCTGTTTCTATTGATGTGATGATGTCATTTTTATTTTTCATTTTGTTTATGTGATGTATCAATTTTACTTATTTACAAATATTGTACTAACCTTGCATCCCTGAAATTAACCACACTTGGTCATGGCGTATATTTTTTTAATGTATTGCTAGATCTTATTTGCTAATAATTTGTTGAGGATTTTAGCATCTATGTCCATCATGGATATTCACTTATGATATTCTTTCTTTATAGTGCCTCTATCTGGTTTCGGAATTAGGATAATGCTGGCCTCAGAAAAACAGTTTGGAATTCCTCCTGACTCTGAATTTTTTGGAATAGTTTGATGAGGACAGGTGTTAGTACTTCTTTGAATGTTTGGTAAAACACCTGTGAAGCCATCTGTCCATGATTTTTATTTGTTGGGAGATTTGTTTTATTACTGCTTTAATTTCATTAGTTGTTATAAGTTTATTTAGAGTTTCTGATGCTTCCTGATTAAGTTTTGTAGGATTGTATGTTTCTAGGAATATGTTCATTTCACCCAGTGTATCCACTTTGTTGGCATATAGTTGTTCACAGTATTTTTTTAAAGTTATTTTTATATTTGTGGTGGTGTCCATTGTTACTTTGCTTCTTTCATTTCTGATTTTATTTGGATCTTCTCTGTTTGTTTCTTGATGAGTTTGCCTAGCACTTCATCAATCTTGTTTATCTTTTCAAAGAACCATCTATTGGTTTCTTGGTTTCATTGATCTTTTGTATTTATTTATTTATTTATTTAGTCTCTGTGTCATTTATTTCCACACTTATCTTTATTATTTCCTTGCTTCTGCTTACTCAGGGCATTTCTTGTTTTTCTCTTTCTAATTCTTTTAGTTGTGGGGTTAGATCATTTATTTGAGCTTTTTTTTTTTGTTTGTTTCTTGACATAAATCTGTAGTGCTATGAACTTCCTTCTCAGGACTACTTTCCCTGTGTACCATAGATTTTAGGTTGTTGTGTGTTTATTTTCATTTGTTTTCAGATACTTTTGGATTTCTTCCTTGATCTCACTGCTAAACCATTCACTCTTTAATGACATGTTATTTAGCCTGCATGTGTCTGAATGTTTTTGAGGTTTTTTTGTTGTTGATTTCCAGTTTCATGCCACTGTGAACCGAGAAGATGCTTGATATGATTTCAATATTCTTGAACTTGCAAAGACTTACTTTGTGTCCTTACATGTAGCCTATCTTTGAGAATGTACCATGTGCAGTTGAGAAGTTGTATATTCTGCAGCTTTGGGGTGAAATGTCCTGTAAATATCAATTAAATCCATATGATTTATTGTGTCACTTAAATTCACTGTTTCCTTCTTGATTTTTTGTCTGGAAGATCTATACAGTGATGTCAGTCAGGTGATAAAGTCCCCTACAATGACAGTACTGGTGTCAGTTTCTCCCTTAGAGTCCTCTAAGAGTTTTTTAATATATTTGGGTGCTCCTATTTTGGGTGTATATATGTTTTCCAAGGTTATATCCTCTTGTTACATCTTGTTGCTATGTCCACTTGTTGTTATTATGTAGTGACATTCTTGTATCTTGTTATGGCCTTTATTTTGAAGTATATTTTATCAGATACAGGTAACGCTACCCCAGCTTTTTATTTGTTTGTTTCCATTTGCATGGAAATTTTTTTTCCATCCTTTCACTTTCATCCTGTGTGAGTTTTTTTATTCTGGGGTGACTCTTTTGTAGACAGCATATATATGGGTCATGTTTTCTTAGCCAATCAGCTACTGTAGGTCTTTTGATTGGAGGATTTAATCCATTTAGGTTTGAGGTTATTATGAATAAGTACTTATTTTTGCCATTTTTATTCTTTATCTCTCTCTCTCTCTCTCTCTCTCTCTCTTTCTTCTTTTACTTTCAACAGTCCTGTTAGCATTTCTTGCAATCCTGGTTTGGTGGTAATAAGCTTCTTTAGCTTATTTTTGTTGTTGTTGTTGTTCAGGGAATCTCTTTATTTCACCTTCAATTTTGATTGATAGCCTTGATGAATAAAGTAGTCTTGGTTTCAGATACTTGCTTTTCCTTACCTTGAAAACTTTATGTAATTCCCTTCTGGCCTATAGTGTTTCTTTTGAGAAATCAGAAGACAGGCTTATGTGAGCTCCTTTGTAGGTTACTGACTCTCTCTCTCTCTTGCTGTCCTTAAAATTCTTTCTTTTTTTTGTTTGCCATTTTACTGATGATATGTTTTGCTGTGGGTCTCTTTGTGTTCAGTTTGATTGGGGCTCTTTGCTTTCTGAACTTGTGTGACTTTTTCCTTCATCAGGTAAAGGAAGTTTGCTGTCATGATTTCTTCAAACAGGTTCTCTAACCCTTTTCCATTTTCTTCTCCCTCTGTAACCTTTATGATGTGAATGTTGCTCCATTTCATGTTGTACCACTGTTCCCTTCCACTGTCCTCATGCCTTTTAATATTTTTTTCTTTTTGCTACTCTAATGGAGGGATTTTTTCTAACTTGTCTTCTAATTAACCTATTCTGTCCTCAGCTTCTTCTAATCTACTGTTGATTCCCTCCAGGGTATTCTTTATTTTAACTATGTCATTCTTCATTTCCAACTGGTTCTTATTCACAATCTCCATGGCCTTTTTCATGATGATGTAATTCCCATTAAGTTTCTTGTAGGTCCCATTAAGTTTCTTATAGTTTTAAGTTGCTTGAGCATCCTTATAATCATTAGTTTGAACTCTATATCTGATAAATTACTTGCCTGTTTCATTTAGCTCTTTTTCTAGAGATTCTTCTTGTTTATTTAATTTGGGGCCTGTTCTTTTGTTTGCTCATTTTTTTCTGTTTCTTTGTGTTTGTTTCTGTGTATTGGATAAAACTGCTATGTGCCACCTGGTCTCAATGAGGTGGCCTTATAGTGGGACCCAGTGGTGTAGTCTCCTTGATTTTCTGAACTGGGTACTCTAGGAATATCCCTTGTATGGGTTATGTGCATTATCTTGTTGAATTTGGTTTTAGTTGCTATTTTCCTATTTGTGGGTGGGCTCAGACCTCAGTATTGTTGACTGTGAGTCTCAACCCTGACCACATTGTGCAAACTGCTAGACAGATGCTGACAGAACAAAACAAGACAAAACCCAAAACAACACACACACACACACACACACACACAAAACAAGAAACGAAAAATCAAAAACAAATAACAACAGTAGTAAGAACAACTGCAACAAAAAGACTAAAAAGCAAACAAACAAATAAATAAACAGCACATAAAAAATGAATACTAAGAGATAGGAGACCAAAAGAATTGGAGGAGAAAAAGAAAAAATGAAAAAGAGAATATGAAAGCAAAGAAGAAACAAGCAATAGAAAAATTATTAAAAAATAAAAGAAAGAAAAATTAATGAAATAAGTATAATAATTTTAAAAAAGTAATAATACTGAATAAAATATAGACTTAGAAAATAAAAAGAAAAAATTAAATTAAAAATAAAAATTTTTAAAACTAAAGAGAAATAGAAAAAAATAGACTAAAATGAAAGATAGAATTAAGAGAATATGAAAGAAGAAAAAGGAGAAACAAACAAACAAAAATAAAAACAAACACACAAAAAAAACCCCTATGGATCTACTACTTGTGACACTCACTAGATTTTGCTCTAATGGTATTTGATCTGGCCCCTTAGTGTGTTAATCTGGGGCCTCCTGGGAAGTTTCCTGGTGCAGGTCCCTGTTAGTCACTGTCCCAACCTGGACCTGGGCAACCTGACTAAAGCCCTGCAGGGTGAACCAGAAAACAGTCTGGTGGGTGGGGCCTGCCTACCTTAGAGATTGGGTCTGCCTGGAGGCTCTGACCTTGAATGTCCTTGTTCTGAGTTGCTCTCCCTTCCCCCACGGACCTGGGCTCTGGGGGGTATCCCGCTCCCAGTCAGGGTGGTTTAAACACCTCACATTGGGGGTGGTTCCCATAACTTGTAGAGTTGCTGGTGCCACTTTCTCTTCTTTCAATGCCTCAGCTCTTCCTGGGTCACTGGCATCCCTTGTGACCACCCCAAGCAGGAGGTGACATTAAAAACAAAACAAAAAGGAAATACAGCCCCACTGGGCTCTCTAATTTTTCAGCACTGCTAGCTCTCGCTGGTCGGGTCTTCTGCCGTCTCCCACCAGGCCAGATGCCCGTCTCCCACGCTGCCAGGCCCAGACATACAGGCACAGATTTCCATCCCAGGCACAGGTGGGAGACAGGGTGCCTACTCTTTGCTAGAAGTGGAAGGATTGCTCTTCTTTCCCAGGGCACTCTGCCTGGCCCAGTCCTGCTCACAGCCAAAAGCTCTGTTATAGAATAATTGGACCCTCAGATTCACTGCTGGGTGAACTCCTCAGCCCCCTCTGCTGGTGGGCGATTTTGCTCTGTAGCCCCTCCTGGAGATACCGATGGGGGCGAACTTCCAGTGTGTTGTAACCAAGAAATCATTTTTTGTCTAGGATACTGCGGTCTGAGTCTCCCAACTGGACTTAATCACCACTGATTCCCACGGCCTGAGGCTGCACGGGCGCCCCTTCCTTTCTCTGTTGCTTGGCTTGGGGATCCCTGTGTGGGACTGAGACTCCACACTGTGGTGCTTTCTCTCCGGCCTCCCAGCCACACAGCTGCAGCATAAGCAGTCTCACCCACCCTTCCTGTTCTCTTGTCCCCTCGCTGTGCTCTACGCTCAGTATTGCAGATCAGCTAGTTCTGAGCTTGTTTTTCAAGTCAAATATTCTGCAATTTAGCCACAAGTCTGGTCCGGTGCTGGGAGCAAGTAGATCGAACTTTCCAAACTGCAGCCATCTTACCTCCTACCCACAAGCAGCATGTTTTTAAAAGCAAATGTTTTAGCACCCTCACCTGTAGGGACACCTGTAAAATACAGAGACTGTATATCACAGACACTGTATTTTTAGTTGTTGACACAGTATGTCATATTATATATAACACATAAGTGATAAATTTCATTTTGTAGATGTATTATATTTTGAAACATATAAGATAGTCTTAAACTGACAAACACCCGAAAATACATAAAATGAAATGCTAATATCACTGAGTAAAGAATTCCAAATGTATTGCATCTTCTGATATTTATCAGAATTTATGAACAGGATAAAAATATACCATAGTTTATTGCAAGGAACTATTGAGTTGAAAGGAACTTCAATCTGGGATTCTGTTTTTGAAAATGTAGAATACAAGTAGTGAACTGGCTAATAACTTTCCAGACTATCAATAATTTAATAAAGCACAAATAATTTACTCAAAGGTGTAATAAGGATAAAAACTTATTATTCTTTTGCTGTCCCAAATACCCACTGAATCACCTGATTTTACCTATTCCTCACCCTGAATATTTCCTAAGTATTAAGAAATAATACTTACAAGGAGCTGCTGAGATATGCCTTCTGCTTATATTTTCTGGCACTGCTTTCCTGAAACTTACCGCTTAGGAAACAGTGAGTTACTTGGGCATCTTCCCATCTCTCCAGCACCGAGCTGATGCCCACTTCCGTGATTTGTTTATGCTGTATGTTCTGCCCAGAAATGCCCTGAATGCTATTTTCACCTGACAAAAGTTGGCTCAGCAAACTTAAAACTCAGTTCAGGAGTGTTTCGGGTGTCCCCAGAGTGCCTATCCCCACTTTCAGAGACTTGCACAGAGGACTCACAAGAGTCAGCACATAAATGTACTCACTTCAAAGACTTATTACAGCAATGCAGCAAGGATTCATGGCTAGATTATATTGGGGGAAGTCACAGTGTCTGCAGCAAATCATGTAGTGGTTTTCTTATGCTCTCTCCATCCTAGGAGGTGACACCGTCCTCTTCGTCCAGTAAGGAAATGCAACAATACCTGTGTGACGTTCTGCCCAGGAAAACCATTGGAGATCTAGCTTGTAGCTGGTCATGAAGGTAACCTCTACTTAGTGTGTACTCCAAACTCCCAGGAAGAAAGACGGTATTCAGCATAAACCATTTTTTGCATAGTTGAGGCCCAGGAAAATTAACCAGTTAACTATCCACTGGGGGCCAACTTTCCACATGCCAGCAACCAAGGACCAATCTTTCAAGCAGGGCCTTTCTAAAGATAGCATGAGGGACTGCTATAGAAACTCTTATCTGCACAAGAGGTAACACCTAAGGATTCTATCTCTGAGCCCTGGAGATATAGCTGCTAATTGTCAGTGACTCTTCCTTTACGCGACCAATCACCCATTGCTGTCAGTCTTCTTTCCTAATTAGAGTACCAGTACATCACTCCTAATATCTTTTACACAAAACTTGGGAAATAGTAGGCACTTAGAAAAAGCTTGTTAAACAATTAAAAATCAACTGCCTTTTCATTAAACTAAGCTTTAAAATCTATGTAGCTCATCCCCTTTCCCATCACCTTTCTTTCCTGAACAATTCATTTCTTATATAATTAAGTAAGACCGAGCAAAGTATGTGTCTACATATGAGGTGGAAAGGAGGCAGGTTGAGCTGTGATAGCCCAAAGCTGGTGTTAGAGCTGCACAGTGTAAGGAGGGTTCCACAGGGTAAAAGTGGACCAGCACAGGGTGCTGGAGACCAAGCATGGTGACAAAGACATCCCTACAGGGAGGTGACGCAGAATGTTCTCAGATCCTAGAGGGATGAAGGAGAGTGTCAGGAAGGGAGTGACCCAAGGCACAATTTGCCTTTTTAAGGCAGAGAGAGAAAGGTAACAACACAGGGTTGGGCAGTGGGGCAGTGTCTGAATGATAGCATTAGGAGCTAAGTTTAGGGATGACTGGCAGCAGTGGGTGATTGATTGCATAAAAGAAGATCAATAATATAAGTAAACATATGTAGGACAATGAGAAACAGGATTCTCACTGTTAGAAAAAGGCACTACAGCTGTGGCAAGGAAGAAAAGAAGGTTGGACTGGGAATATCAGGGTGCAGTTATGGCTTCTAAACTGGAGAGAGACAGAAAGAGAGAGAAGACAGAAAGACAGACTGATAGATATTTACATAGATATTTAAAATACATTTATAATCTAATAGTCTACATATATGTTGTTATTCTTCATGGTCTTGTTATGTGAGTATGAGAGAATTTTAAATATTTTTATATTCCTTAACCAAATAGTTCACTGGTTATTTTGATGACAATATATTCCTCTGTAAAGGAGAGAGTTATTAAGTAAATTGGATGTGAGTGGCAGTGAAATGTATTGTTGCTCTTGATCTCTAACAGATTCTTATTGGCTTTTATTTCCCCCTTTCAATATTAGTTCACTGCATCTAAGAGAACTAGAAGTGAAATTGGGGATCTAGAACAGGATATTAATGCTCAAATGTTTAATATCAAAAAACAAATTTCTAGAAGATCTGGAACTGTAAACTCGTCTTCCACTGAGCCATACTGTCTTCTGCATATAAAGCTTCCTGCAATCTCTCTCTTAACGTGCCAGGATGAAAGGTAGTATCTTCTTTCCCTAAATAAGTTCTCCTTCTAGTTTCTAGTTTCCTGTTTCCGATTCTTATTGTCAGTTACTGGGATCACAGTTGTTGTCACCTATCTTTTCTTCTGAGCCTGCCAGACCCAACACTCAAATAATTGTACATGCTACATTTTTTTCTCATAATTTGTTTTATGTCCATTTTTCATTTACATTTTTGAGCCCTTTATTTGGAGTAGTGGCTTTTTTTTTCTTTTCTTTTTTCTGTCATTCTTTTCTCTTTTAGCTTTTTTTTGCACCTGGTTATAATAAAATAAAGTGTATTTGCTATTATCTCTTGAAATCAATTATAAAAAAGTAGACACAGTCTCAGGGAATAGGATGTGTTGGAACATCTTTTCTAAGTCCTTTCTCTTCTAACTTTGCAATTCCTTTTTCCATGCAAACAACACTTGCTTCTCCTATAGTATCTTAACCTCATATCACACATTGTCCCAACTTTCTTTTTCATATTTTAAATGTTTTATATGCTTATATATTATAAAGTATTTTAAATATATTTAAAATGTTTATTCAATTCTTTATGGCGCCTTCTTACTATATATTTATAATTTGCTAGGGTAGAAAAGCTGAGCTTTCCAAATTTATTTATTCAGAGTAAAATTCATTTCTCCAATAAAATGGTATTGAAAATTAGACACATATAGACCAAAACACCAAAGGTGTAATTATTTCATAAGCATTCTAATAGTGTGGCTCTCCCCAAATCTATATATACACAAATCTTTTTACAGCCTGTGGGAGTTCTGCACCCACAAAAGTTTCACACCAAGAAAAATATATATAAATAAGTAGAACAAACTTTAATAAGCTCTCTCCATAAGTATTTACCTGAGGGACTGGAAATAACTGCAATGTAAAAATCTTGCACTTGTAAGTGATTAATAGTAACAATGTGCTAAAAACTGTTTTTCCACCTCTAATTTGCCCCCAGCTTTCTTATAGTGTCAGGAACCAGCCTGAAAGACAAACAAACCTGAGTTCCAGCGGTGGGAATTAAAGAGACAAACAAAGTTATGGGATCAGGAGGGCTGCCCTCCAATGAGGTGCAGCACCAAATGGCTTCAATGCCTTTATTATATAGTAAGTAACACTTAGTAATGAGGTGAGGGTGATACAAAGTAGTTCCTTCAAGGCTGCATGAAGCTCTTTCAGAGTAAACACCCTGCTTCCTGCATGAGCACAGACCTTGGTAATTACCTTTATTTTGGCTCCTAAGGGGAACTTGTGGGGAGGGTAGAGTCCTTGGCTCCAGGCCCTCAAGCTACGTGGACCATGTCCAGACATGTAGCGGGCTCTCAATATCAAGGGTCATTGTGGGGAGGGTCGAGTCCCTGACTCCAGACCCTCAGGTGGCGTGGACCATGTCCAGACACGTCACAGGCTCCCAACATTATAGCACAAGAACAGCATGTGATCCTGGACCATCATACATATTTTAACACCAAAAATATATTTTTATATTGAAACAATGTATATATTTTATAGCTGTGTTCCTTCATAGTTATCATGGGGACAATATTGACACTGTAACATGATGGTTAGATTTTTATAAATCTAATTACAAAATCTGTTGGCCTTATAGAGTTCCAAACACATAGAATGTGACCTGTCTCACAGAAGCACTATGAGAACTTTAAAAGTTGAGTCAATTTCATTATATAAAATATATTTAAGTTCAGTATATGAGAAATAAAGTTCCTGAAAATGGGTTATTTTTAACAGATGTTCAAGGTCTAAAACTTAAAAAGGGTAAGATACTTTGAGGATGACTTTGAAAATGACTTTGATAGAATTAATAAAGAGGAAAAGGAAGTTAAGCTTAGGTTGAACTAATATTTTTAAAAATGATCCAAAAAACACACAGAGTCATTGCCTTTTCCATGATGACCATATTCTAGGAATACTGTGAGGTATTTGAAATCTTGAGTATATTTTCAGCATTTAATTAGATTTATCTATGCTGTGACTTTCTCCTGCCCCTCTGTATCTTACTAGTACGTCATATTTTATTTCCTTGAGGAACATAGAAAGAAAAAAAAAAAAGAGCCCTGGCTGATGTGACTCAGTAGGTTGGGTGTCATCTTTTGGACCAAGGGGTTGCTGGTTAGTTTCCCAGTCAGGACACATGCCTGGGTTGTGGACGCAATCCCCGGTAGGGGGCAAGCAGGAGGCAATTGACTGATGTTCATTTCTTATATCAATGTTTCTCTCTCTCAAACTCAATACAAATATTAAAAAGAGAGAGGGCCAGCTTGTGTACCTTTTCCAAAGAATAAAGAATCCATGCCCGGTCGGGCATGGCTCGTCAGTTGAGCGTCCACCTGGGATCCAGGCGATCAGGGTTCGATTCCCGGTCAGGGCACATGCCCGGTTGTGGGCTTGATCGATGACTCTCTCATCATTGATGTTTCTGTCTTTCTCTATCCCTCTCCCGTCCTCTCTCTGAAATCAATAAAGATATATTTTAAAAAAAAGAAGAAAAAAAAAGAAGAATCCAAAACAAAATTTTTACCTTGGATAAACTATATTTGCCAAACTCAAAATATGTAACCTAGAAATTGAATAAAAGTAAGATCTACATTTTCCTACAGGATCATAACTTTTGTGAAATGTTTACAATTTACAAACAAATATTCCCAGGGTAAAAATTTCGAATTTTTCTCTTGATATTTAACAGTATGATCAAATATTGCTGTTTGATGGAAAAATTGGTGTATAAAAATTTGAAGTTGCTATACCTTAAGAATCAATGCAAATGCCAGAAATTTGTGAAATTTTTACACACCAATAATGAACTCTCAGAAATAGAAACTAAAAAGAAATCTAATTTACCACTGCAACAATAACAAAAAAATAAGATACCAGGGAATAAATTTAACCAAAGAGGTAAAAGATCTATACTCGGAAAGCCATAGGACATTGAAAAAGGAAATAGAGGAATACACAAACATGTGGAAGCATATATCATGTTCATGGATTGGAAGAATTTACATCATTAAAATGTCCATACTACTCAAAGCAATCTACAGATTCAATGCAATTCCTAGTAAAATACCAACAGCATATTTCACAGATCTAGAAAAATATTCCAAAAACTTATATGGACCCAAAAAAGACCCTGAATAGCCTCGGCAATCTTAAGAAAGAGTAACAAAGTTGGAAGGATAACAATAGCAGATATCAACTATACTACAATCCCACTGTAATCAAAACAACCTGGTACTTGCACAAGAACAGACATATAGATCAATGGAACAGAACAGACACCCCAGAAATTGACCCAAGGCAATACGGTAAATTAATATTTGACAAAGGAGGCAAAACATACAGTGGAGTAAAGAAAGTCTCTTCAACAAATAGTGTTGGAAAAATTGGACAGGTACAAGCAAAAAAATGAAACTAGACTGTCAGGAACCAGCCTGAAAGACAAACAAACCTGAGTTTGAGCGGTGGGAATTAAAGAGACAAACAAAGTTATGGGATCAGGAGGGCTGCCCTCCAATGAGGTGCAGCACCAAATGGCTTCAATGCCTTTATTATATAGTAACAAACAACTGGTAATGGGGTGAGGGTGATACAAAGTAGTTCTTTCATGGCTGCACAAACACACTTTCAGAGTAAACATCCTGCCTTCTGCATGAGCACAGACCTTGGTAACTATCTTCATTTTGGTTCCCCACAGGAACCTGCGGGGAGGGTCGAGTCCTTGGCTTCAGGCCCTCAGGCTATGTGGACCATGCCCAGACATGTAGCGGGCTCTCAATATCAAGGGTAATTGTGGAGAGGGTCGAGTCCCTGACTCCAGACCCTCAGGTGGCGTGGACCATGTCCAGACAAGTCACCGGCTCCCAACACTACATGACCAGCTTACATCACATACAAGAGTGAACTCAAAATGGATAAAATACTTAAATGTAAGTCACGAAACCATAAACATCCTAGAAGAAAACATTGGCAGTCAAATCTTAGACACCTCACATAGTAGGATTTTTACCGATACATCTCCTGGGGCAGAGAAACAAAGGAAAAAATAAACCAATGGGACTACATCAAACTAAAAAGCTTCTGCACAGTACAATAAGCCATCAACAAAATCAAAGGGAAGCACACTGTATGGGAGAAGATATTTGCCAATGATACATCTGATAAGGGGTTAATTTCCAAAATATATAAAGAACTTATACATCTCAACACCAAGAAGACAAACAATCCAATTAAAAAATGAGCAAAGGACCTGGAGAGACATTTCTCCAAAGGGGACATATAGATGGCCAACAGACATATGAAAAAGTGTTCAAAGTCCCTAATCCAAGAGATGTGAATTAAAACTACAATGAAGTTATCACCTCATACCTGCCAGAATGGCTACAATTAATAAATCAATGAACAACCAATGCTGGTGAAGATGTGAAGAAAAAAGCACCCTAGTGTACTGCTGGATGGAATTCAGACTAGTGTAGCCACTGTGGATAACAGTATAGAGTTTCTTCAAAAAGTTAAAAATGGACTCTTATTTGACCCAGTGATTCTACTTTTAGGAATATATCCTAAAATCCGGAAACACCAATTAGAAAGAATATATACACCCATATGCTCATAGCAGCATTATTTACAATAGCTAAGATCTGGAAACAGCCCAAGTGCCCATCAGTAGATGAATGAATGAAAAAGCTGTGGTACATTTACACAATGGAATACTATGTGGCTATTAAAAGGAGTTCTTACCCTTTGCAACAACATGGATGGACTTGGAGATTACTATGCTAAGTGAAATAAGCCAGTTAGAGAAAGGCAAATCTCACATGATTTCACTTATATGTGGAATCTAATGAACAAAATAAACTGAAAAATAAAATAGGTAGAGTGACATGGATGCACAGAACAGAATAACAGACCTCAGAAGGGAGTGGGTAGAGGGGATAGAAAGAGATTAACCAAAGAACATATATGCATATGTGCATAGCCAATGGACACAGACGATAGTGTAGGGAAGGCCTGGGATGGGGTGGGAGCTGGGTGGAGGCAGGCAAAGTGGAGGGGGTACATCTGTAATACTGTCATCAATAAATAATAAAAAAAGAAGCAGTGCATATAATTTTAATTACTGGCTAATGATTTTACTCATTTTATAATTTGACTGATTTCTTTCTTAATTTAGGACTTGTTTTCTATAATAAAGATGATTTATTTTTAAATAACCTAAATACAAGGTTGTTAAAAAAAAAGTGAAGTGGTCTAAAGGTACAAACTTCCAGTTAAAAGATGCTTAAACCCTAGGGATGTAATGCACACCATGATGACCGCAGTTAACAATACTGTATTGTATATTTTAAAGTTGCTAAGAGAGTAGATCTTACAAGTTTTCATCACAAGAAAAAATATTGTAACTGTGTGCTGATGTATTTCAACTAAACTTATTGCAGTAATCATTTCATAATATATAAACAAATTACGCTGTACACCTAAAATTAACAACTGTTATATATCAACTATATCTCAATAAAAAAATAAAATAAATATCTCAATAAAAAATAAAATAACCTAATACAAACTCTAAGGAAGACTTCTCTGTGAAGTAATTCTGAGAATGTAATTAGATACACTGAATGTGTCTTATGTAAAATATATAACCTAGAAATTAAAATTTGTTTTTCACTCTGGGAAATTAGCATAGTTGGTTAAAATATGGGATGAACAGATGCAGTGCTCCCTTCTCCATGACCACAGACTGATTTCCTGCCCTGGCAAAGACCTCATGGAGATGTGCCATGGGGGATGAGTAAGATAATATGCACCTGTCTGTGCAAATTAATCACCAGTACTAACAACAACAACAAATTGGCAAAGAGGCTTTACTATTGCAGATATTGGTGTGTTTATAGACCTAAAAGGATATGTGATTTTGGGTCAGACGTCCTGAGAATAAGTCAGGTTCTGCCACTTAGTTATACAATATAATCATAGAAAATCACTTAACCTCCTTGAACTTTGTTTCCTTTTGGATAAAATAAACATGACAGTAAAAAACACATCAGAAGGCCTTTCTGAGAATTAACTATAAGCACATTGTACAATATACTATAAGTACATTGAGAAAACACTATTTACATGCTCTACAAAATGTAGATCATTTGTCTCATTGTTACAGTAATTTGTTTTCCATTTCTCATCTTGGCAGAAAATCAGCTTGATTCTCTATCAGTCTTTCAGAGAGTTTTGATAATAATCTATAATAGGGAAAAGGTGCATATTAGCTATCTGATTAGCTATTCATTCAGTCATTCCACAAACATTCACTGTATTTCTACTATGTGCCATGTACAATGGCAGATACTGAGTATACACAAATAAAATATCATTGCTATAGTGGATATTATTTTGAAGAGGTTAAGCCATGGCTCCTGACTCAAGCTGACTACTTGAGGACAGAGAAAGAGAAGCATAAATCATGACCCAGAATCATGATAAAACTCACAAAATTCTGCAAACTGAAAAACTGCTGAACAAGACTGTGAAAAAAGCTAATATTCAGATAGCGTGAGATGAGGCTTAAAGGGTAGAAGGAACTGAGATCCTGAAGGGTTCTATATGTTCTGTGGATGACTGATTTCTGAAAATGTTGGGGTAGTGACATAATTATAAGTGCATTTAAAAAAACAACTCTAAATAAAAAGCATACAGGTTGCAAAGGAAAAAAATAAAACTGATCCTATCTTTAGGTGACATGATTGTCTACATAGAAAACCCAAGAATTAAGAAGGAAATTCAACAAAATTGCAGGTACAAGATCAATGCACAAAAATCAATTGCATTTCTATATATTAACAATAAATGTATAAAAACCTAAATTTTTAAAAACTCACACTGCTTTTCACAATTCCTCCAAATAAATTGAGATACTTAGTGTAAATCTAATAAGACATGTACAGGATCTACACCCTGAAAATTTCTAAACACTGAAGAAAGAAATATAAAAAAAGCTAAATAAATGGAAAGACATACCATGCTTATAAATTGAAAGACTGAACACAGTAATATGTTCATTCCCCCACATTGATTTATAGATATAATTCAATGCTTTTTAAAATTCCAACACCCAAACTGATTTATAAGTGTAATGCAATGCCATTTAAAATCCCAGCAAGACATTTTGTATACATAGACAAGTTTATTCTAGAATTTATATAGAAAGGCAAGGACCTAGAATAGGTAAAACAATTTTGAAAAAGAATAATAGAGTGTAAGGATTAATTTTACTTTATGTCTTCATGTTAAGAGTTACTTTATGGCTACTATCAAGAAAGTGTGGTTTTACTGAGGGGACAGGCACACATACATGGAACAAAATAGAGGACCTAAAAATAGATTACAAAAATATGCCCTACTGATTTTTGACAAGGGTACAAAAACAATTCAATATAGGAAGAAATAAACTTTTCAACAAATGGTGCTGAACTGGACAGTTATAGATTAAAAAAAGAAAAAAAGGGTCTTGACCTAAACCTCAACGCCATATACAAAAATTAACTCAAAATTGATCATGAACCATAAACTTAAGACTTTAGAAAAAAGAGAAAAATCTTTGTGACATAGGGTTAGGCAGAGTTGGTAGACTTGATACTAACACCATGATCCCTAGAAGGGAAAATAATCACAAATTGGACCTCATTAGAGTTAAAAACTATTGCTTTGCAAAAAATCCTGTGAGGAGGCTGGAAAGACTAGGAAAAATATTTGCACAGGTAAATTATTTAGAATATATAAAGAGCTCTCAAGGTAAAAAACAAAAAAAGCAATCCAATTGAAAAATGGGCAAAAAACAGGAACACACATTTTATTGAAGTATATACAGATGGTAAAAATGCACATTTAAATATGTTCAACAAAATTAGCCATTAGAGAAATGAAAATTAAAATCACAGTGAGATATCACTATACATTATCAGACTGGCTAAAATGAAAAATAGTGATGATGTCAAATGATGATGAGGATGTTGAGAAACCTGATAACTTATACTTTACTGGTGGGATATAAAATCGTATTGCCACTTTGGAAAACAGTATGGCAGCTTCTCATAAAACTAAAAACATGCTTTTACAATCCAGCAATTTCACTATTGAGTATTTATCTCAAAGAAATGAAAACTTACATTCATATAATAACTTGTACTTCATAGTCGTTTTATTCATAATAGCCAAAAACTAGAAGTAACTGAAATGTCCTTCGCTTAATCAAATGTCGTAATAGTCAGCAATAAAAATAATGGACTATTGATACATGCAACAACTGGATGGGTCTCAATGTAATTTGGAGCAAAATAAAACAATCTTGAAAGGTTACATTGCATGATTCCTTTTATATAACATTCTTTAATTGATAAATTATAGAGGACATCATATTAGTGGGTGACAAGGGGTAGGGAAGGTGAAGAGAGATAGTGGAGCTATGAGAGAGTTTTCCTGAGATGGAAATCTTCTATATGTTTATTGTTATAGTGGTCACACAAATCTACATGTGTGATAAAATTAGGCAGAACTAAGTATAGCTCACAAAAATTAGTGTATGTAAAACTGGTGAAATCTGAATAAGGTTGGTAGATTCTGTGAAAGTCACTTTCCTGGTGATGATATTGTACTGTAATGTGTAAGATGTTACCTTTGGGGAAAACTAGGTGATAGGTATAAGGTATCTCTATTCTTCCTCACAAGGGCATGTGAATCTATAATTATCTTAAAAATAAACTCTAGATGCAGTATGAAGAGAAACTGGTAATTAGGGTGGAATATACAAGACTTATTAGGTCACTGGGTGAGTGTGTGTGTTTGTTGAAGGAAGCAGTGAAGGACAGGACAGGGTCTATGCTGACTACCAGGTTTCTTCCTTGGGCTTTATTTATTAGGAGAAAAAACAGAGTAGACAACTGGAGAAGAGGGTGACTGAATTCAATTTTGATCTTGCTGAGGTTATTTTCCATCAACCAAGCAGAGTATACAAAATGAGAACTCCAGAAAGAAGAACAGGAATCCCTGGGTAAGGGAAGCATATAGAATGTTCTGCTGGATTCTGTTTACATAATCTTCATAATTTGCAGGATTCTGTAGACATTATTTCTAGGGCTCAAAAGTCAATTTAATTCAAGATTATATATCACAGTCCATTTAATTTACCAACCAAGAACAGTTAACAAGTCGTGAAGAGGTAATTTTCAGGTAGAAATCAGACATCTCTTCTTAATCAACATAAATGAAACTTCACTATTTCCAAAGGCCTTTATTATTATTATTCAGTCATCTAAAATTAATTTTCAAAGGCATTTCAACAAGAAACTCTCCACATCTCATTCTATATCCATCAAAATGCAGACTCGAGCCTGAGTAATATATCTAAATGCTAAAAAGATGGGTGGGGAGTAGGGGATTTGAGGATGTTTGTGTGAGCTGATTCTCTGCTGGCTCAGTTCATTTTGATTCTTCACCTTTCTAAAGCATCCAAACCTTAGGGATAGATTTAACTTCCCTCCCTTCACGCCATCTAGTGGTTCTACATGGTGTAGGTTTGGTTTTAAAAAAGATTCCTAATGACTGGGGGGCGGGGTACACGAAAAACGAAACGGTTGGCCGCGACAATTTCCTAATCTCACACCACATCACTGACTCCTCACAAGGACACCTTTAACTACTTTAACCGTTTTAGGTGTGCACGGAGATGCGCAGAGAGCGCGAAGGGGATGCACACTCATAGCTACTCACGTCCCTTGACGCGGACATTTAGAAAAGGGGTCTGAATCCTTCCTTGTCATTCGCAAAGGACAGGGAAAGGAGTTGTGGCAAGATCTAGACCGAGCCTACTGCCAGACTTTTCGACAAGTTGGATAGATGACGTATTAACCTCTGCAACATTAACGTCTGGCTTGAACAAATAAAAAGAAAGAGAAAGAGGGAAAAGCACTTAAAAATTCTGCCGCGGGGCTTTGCAGGGCTTGCCCCCCCCGCCCCCCCCTCCCCCCAGTATCCCCCAGAAGACAACCAATTCCTGCGCGTTCCGCTCCACTCACCCACCTTCCAGGCTCCTCTCTCTCTCTCTCTCTCTCTCTCTCTCTCTTTCTCCCCCCCCCCCCCCTTTTCCCACGCTCGCCTTGAATCGGGACCCAGGGAGGCAGAAGCCCGGTACCGGTCCCCTTCCTCCTCTCCTCCACCGAGACGCTGCAGCCCAGCGCGTGCAGCCTCCCTTTGTTCGCCGAGGCTCGCCCTCCTCGCCTGGCAGATCCACCTGGATGCTCTCCTTCGGTGACATTTTGCACCGAGGCTGGTGGGTGGCTGGGGTGGAGCGAGAGGAGCCCGAGGGGGCGGGGGCGAAGAAAGGTCAATCCCAGGGAAAGGCGGGGAACGCGGTGCATAACCTGCGTGGCGGGGCGTGCGCTCGGTTATTTATTTATTTTCTCCCTATTTATTGATCGCACGAGCAGAGCGGCGCGGGGAGCCTGGGGACATGCAGGACCACCCACCGGCGGGGAAGCAGCGAGCCGCCCTCCCGCGCACCCGCGCTGCCGAGCGCCTCCAGCCTCCGCGCCCCAGCGGTTGCCCGAGAGGGCCCCGGCCCCAGCCCCGGCCCCGGTCCCGCAGCGCCACAGCCCCTGCAGCCCCGCAGCCCCGGAGCCCCGCAACCTCGCACCGCGCAGCCCCGGCCCCGGCGATAGGGGCGGCGCGGTAAGTTGGCAGGAGCGAGTCCCCTCGGTTCGCCTCCTCCGCACCTTTTGAACTTGTTGCTGCTGCTCTGCTGGCCTGCGTCCGGCTTTTGGAAGGTGAAAAGGAGGAGGGAAGCTCGGAAGGATGGGGGAAGGGGAAGCTGTGCTCGCTTGAGCTTATTTATGCTCCCCTGGCGCCTGGACTCGGCTGTTTGGGAGCTGCTCCCTCTGCGTTTCCCTTTTCGGGTGCACGGCGAGGAGAAAGTCTATGCAACTCAGCCCGGGTGCACGCTCGGCCAGGTACGTACCGCAGGCGAGGCGCGTTCCGGGCGCAGACAGATGCTGCTGCCGCCGAGGCGGTGGCGGCTGCCAGCTCCGGGGCTCCTTAGCTGTCACACTGCACCTGAGCTGAACTTGAAAAGAGAGTGAAGGGGCGATTGGACGAATGCTTTTGGCAGACACAAGGGGTGCTTGTAGGCCAGGCGAGGAGGAACTATACTGACGCCCCCACCGCGCCCGCCCCACAGCACCTCCATCTCTCTCAATACAGCCCGAGGGAGAGAGGTGGCCCCCGGGCTCCCACAGAGACGCGGGGCAGTGGCTGTGATCGCATCTGGAAGCTACAACAGGTCGCCTCTTTGAGACTCCGCTGGCGGGAAGGGCCACTTGAAAAAGGAAGGTTTGAGTGAGTCAAAAGGGAAGGAAGGTGTAAGCGTCCCTTAGTTCGTCAAAAGAACAGCCTGAGTGACTGCCCTGCGTTTCCTCCACCCTACACAAAGCATACTGACCCCCGGTACCTGCATGTCAGAGGAGAAATCAAAGACACCTGTTTGAAGAAATTGCTGCATCTAAAGTGACTTGTGTACTTATTTGTACCCGGAGTGGCCTGGTCCAACTGCTGGAAAAGGGTTGGTTAGGTTCTTTTGGGTGTGATTGTTAGGACGCTGTGCTTGCCAGATAGCTGTCTTTGAGGGAACCGTGCGCTTCTGAGAGCTGTGACTTCACCAGGAGCCCCACCTTGGGATAAGGGGGGTCCTTCCGGACCACCTGACTCTGCAGCATTTATTTGACAGCAGGAAGTGGGTGGCTGCGGCCACTTTCACCTACTCCAGAGGCGCTTCTCGCCGCCAGGCCGGGGCACCATGGCCGCCGGGGTAGCAGCATGGCTGCCATTTGCAAGGGCTGCGGCCATCGGGTGGATGCCGGTGGCCTCAGGCCCCATGCCGGCTCCCCCGAGGCAGGAGAGAAAAAGGACTCAAGATGCCCTAATCGTGCTGAACGTGAGTGGCACCCGTTTCCAGACATGGCAGGACACCCTGGAGCGGTACCCAGACACTCTGCTGGGCAGCTCGGAAAGGGACTTTTTCTACCACCCGGAGACTCAGCAGTATTTTTTTGACCGTGACCCAGACATCTTCCGCCACATCCTGAATTTCTACCGCACTGGGAAGCTCCACTACCCTCGCCACGAGTGCATCTCTGCGTATGATGAAGAGCTGGCCTTCTTTGGCCTGATCCCCGAGATCATCGGCGACTGCTGCTACGAGGAGTACAAGGACCGCCGGCGCGAGAACGCCGAGCGCCTGCAGGACGACGCGGACCCCGAGGGCGCGGGCGAGAGCGCGCTGCCCAGCATGACGGCGCGCCAGAGGGTCTGGCGGGCCTTCGAGAACCCCCACACCAGCACCATGGCGCTGGTGTTCTACTACGTCACGGGGTTCTTCATCGCCGTCTCGGTCATCGCCAACGTGGTGGAAACAGTGCCGTGCGGGTCGAGCCCGGGCCACATTAAGGAGCTGCCCTGCGGGGAGCGGTACGCCGTGGCCTTCTTCTGCTTGGACACGGCCTGCGTCATGATCTTCACCGTCGAGTACCTGCTGCGCCTGGCCGCGGCCCCCAGTCGTTACCGCTTCGTGCGGAGCGTCATGAGTATCATAGATGTGGTGGCCATCCTGCCTTATTACATCGGCCTGGTGATGACAGACAACGAGGATGTGAGCGGCGCCTTTGTCACCCTCCGAGTCTTCCGTGTCTTCCGGATCTTTAAGTTTTCCCGCCATTCGCAAGGCCTGCGCATCCTGGGGTACACCCTGAAGAGCTGTGCATCCGAATTGGGCTTCTTGCTCTTCTCTCTCACTATGGCTATCATCATTTTCGCTACAGTCATGTTCTACGCGGAGAAGGGGTCTTCTGCCAGCAAGTTCACCAGCATTCCTGCCGCCTTCTGGTATACCATCGTCACCATGACAACACTAGGGTAGGTGCC
This sequence comes from Miniopterus schreibersii, assembly GCF_964146895.1. Taxonomy (NCBI): domain Eukaryota; kingdom Metazoa; phylum Chordata; class Mammalia; order Chiroptera; family Miniopteridae; genus Miniopterus; species Miniopterus schreibersii. The sequence continues at coordinate 23,505,521 of NC_138118.1, read as the reverse complement.
CTCAAGGGAAACGGGGTGAAGGTTGGATATGCGCGAGGTGATTGTGGACCCGCTGAAGTTATATAATATATTAGAGGAAGTCATTGTTCTCTCTTCTAAATGGGTTAGGAAAGCATCTAAATGGTTTTGACGAACTCTTTTGATCTATGAAATGGGTGTGATATAGAGATTGAAATACTTAGAGTTGAGTATTGATGTTGCCTATTGATGCCTAAAAGTGATAAAGAAATTTTAGAATTCCTGAATGTAAGGGGAAAACCATAAATATTATATTTATGAATACATAAAAACATAGTAAGAATGAAAAACACAAAATTTGTGCCCCAATAAAGGTACCATGTATATTGAAATGCCTAGAAAGTGATCCAGTGTATTCAAGTGAAAAGTTTTCATGTACATTTGAGGTACCATTTTCATAGGAATCAATGCTTTTGGCACGCATTGTCCCTCTAAGAACTATAATTCTTACTTTACATTATAAAATATAGATTATAAATATTATTATAAAGGAATTTTGTAATATATATGGGCATATTCCGGTGTATGCATTTTCACTGTGGCTGATAAGTTATGCAGTTTTAGAATATCAGGGCAGAAACTGATCAACTCTATAAAATGCAGTGAAGTGATATTTACAACATATTTAAGACTATAGGTTCATATTTAAAAAAAAAAAAAAAGTGACTGTCATCCACCATTTTTTGAGAAACTACAGATCTCATCAGTCAGTGGATTTGTGACCATTAAATAAATGTAGAAGGTAGAGCAGTACCTGGTGAGACTGATGGTCACCAAGTGCTGGCTGCATTGTAGAATTTTGTGCATTCTAATGTCCTTCTAGAATTATTTTGTGCATTCTTTTGTTTGGGGGTAATGGTGTTTTGCAAGCAAAGGGGCATATTCTGAATTAATGCTTTTAGAAAAATAAATTTCAAGTTGGAATTAAGATTTTTTACATTGGAGAAAAGAGAAAGGTATGAAATGATTAATATTAAGTAACTGCAGAAAAGTAGCAGCATTTACATATTAGGGAATCTAATAAAATAAGATGGTTAGAGCTTTTACTTTTATGAGTTCTTGGGTAAGCCAGGTAGTGATAGTGCCCTTTCTTCAGCTTTATGCTTCTGTTCTGGCATAGTTAATCAGTTCAATAGGGGTTTGGTAATAGCTATAAGAAAAAAGTTATTCCCAAGGCTGCTTGTTCAGTTCTGTGTTTCTGGCTAATTTAATTGCCTTCTTGAAATGATAATGTGGTTAAAATCAATCTAATTTTTTAGACATCTTGTGGTGAACAGAATTCCTCATGTTGTCATATAGCCAACTGATGAAATATTTTATATATGAAGAATTTTTGGCTAAGCTAAATAGAACATTATAGTACAGTATAACATAATTTATAATTTTGAGTTAGTCTCGCATGTTTTTTGAAGTTCTACTGGTGCCTTTTCAAAAATGAATTAGTGAAAATCCATATTCTATTGATTATATTTCTCTTTTTCCCTGTTGATAATTTTGCGACAAATTTTGAAGAAGATTCAGAATAGTATAGGTGTTTAATTCTTATCAAAGAGGAATATATATATATTTGGTCTTGTTGTTTTTTTGTCATTTGAATTCTTTATTAAGGACAATTGGATAGTGCAAATCAATATCAGGACTTCAAAGAAGAAGTACATATGAATAAAAAAAGGACTCTGTGTTAAGAGGAAGTGAAGGAAGAAATATTAAAAGGAAATATGTTTTTAAAAATCTGGTGTCAATGGCAGTGTTTTTCATAAAGTATCAGTGTGTCATTTTAATAATATATAATGTCTATAAGATTGAATATAGGTGTTATTATAAAGAATATGGTGAGATGTTAATTTCATCCAGCTAGAAGTTCTATTCTAGACATGTGAAGTTAGTATTGTTTTAAAATTAGTTTCCTGAAATGACTTTCAAATTTTTATTTTATTTTGAAATTCATTTTTGTTTTCAGGAGGACAATGAGGAAATGTTAACCATTAATGACATTTTTATTATATAATAAAATGCTTTAAAGCATCTACTTTTTGAAATAATTTAAGAAACTAAATCATGGTGCTTGAGTAAAGTGAAATGGATTTAATTCACAGAATTCATATATAAATGGATTAGAAGAATTAAATATACACTTTCCCAGAACTTGGAAGCAAAATGGAGTTACTTTTAAGATTTAAGTTTCATTGAAGTTGAAAAGTTTAAAGTTCAGGAATTAAGCTAATTAATGATCCTGATGGAATATAGTAGTCATACTTTTAAGATGTAGAAATGTTGATGCAATCAAACTAAAATCTATTTGTTGGAAAAATATATGAACATTTAACAAAACATATGTATTATAATATAGCACAGTTTCTTAGGAAAATGTCTTCGGTTTCTCACCAAAATATATTTATAATGTATTTTATAAATAGAGGTTTTTTTAATCTGCCTTTTTGTGTCTTATCTTTGGTTGCATTGTGACTCAAAAGCTTTATTTAAGAATAGGAAATATTCAACAAAATCCATTGCCTAAATTTATTTTTTACTCTATAGTTTTATACTTATAAGATGAAGTATAAGGTATAAACTTGCTGGAAAATGTGCAGTAGTTGAAGCTAATATCAAGCTGTGTCTGATAGATGGCCAAGAATTTCCCATTACACTTTCCAAGCTCTTTATACATGGCTATTATTTTTAATGGAGTTAATGTTCATCAATTAATGATAATAGAAGTGAAAATGGAATCTTAGATAGTGGTTATCAAAAGTTTTAGCTCAAACATCTAAAAGAGCGGAAATAGCCAACAGCTTTGTAATTCAGAATTGGCAGAATTATCTCCTCCGTCTCAGGTCATTTTAGAGAATAGTCAGTTGGTCTTTTGGTCTGAAGAAAGGCTTGGGTCTTTCTTAGAATTATTGTGTATTCATCTAATCAATTTTGTGCTCCCTGAAATATCAAGTGTAGCATTATACTATAGCTTAACTATGCTTGTTCTAAAAGTAATTATTTAACTTGCTGGTGAAATGAATGCTTTAAAATATAATTTTAAGCTTAACTATTTCCATTTAGTTAAAGTAGAAAATATCAAAAGCACAATTTTTAAAAAGTCAGTAAAAGAAAAAATTCGATTTTTAAAAATAATGTTTAGATTGAATGGCCGTGCATATCTACTTCTCCATTGCATCCTTCCTTTCTGTGCATATTTATTGACCTGCATTAGGCCCTGACTACCATTTCATTTCCTTACCTCCTTTCTTTCCATAATGTAACCTCTAATTACTGCCTTAAACTGCCTTGGGAGAAAAAGAACCTGAAACTCTTCCTTTGTCCTAATGACCTTTGGGAGATAGCATCTAGGCCTTGCTTTTCATTCAGGTGGAAGTACTTACATGTGCCAAATTTAGGAAATTTCAAAATGATCACCAATTATCAAAAACAATGCTGTGAAAATACATTTAACAATTTTCAGCTTCAGTTTACCATTGTACCTCATGTGCATGATTTGTGAGTAAGAAGTGGTACAGGGTGGCATATTAAATAATTGTAGGATATTTTTATGTTAGGCGACATCTGCATTCTTGGTCATGATTATTTACCATTTAAACCCTTCTTAAAAAAAACACAGAGACTCATGACATAAAACTTAAGAACTTGAGAAGTGTCCTTTCTACAGACATTACCACTTCTGTAATTTTAAAACAAAAATGTTTTTAGTATGTGAAAAAAAGTTACTACTTGGCATTTCTATAAAGTTTGTGTTTAGAATGAACTTTATGATTTAATTACATAAATCATATCCTGATTTATGAACAAATATAGGAAAACAGAAAGTTCGCTTACAGTGTACATTCATCAGAAACAAATATGGTGGAATTACACCTATGCTGTCATAAAAAACTTAGTGTAGTTGTCTATTTATAAGACTCAAACACTAGCTCTATAATATTTCAATTTAGCAGGTTTGGTAAATTGCTATTTTAAAAAACAAAAAAGCAAAATAGGTTTCTTTGTGATTTTCTTAATAATTTAGCAGGGAAATTCCCTTTTTTAATGGCATAATTGGAGCAGGATTACATATTTAATATGTTCTATATATTATTTCATATAACATATAAGTATGTTGTAAATATTATATACAACAAATAAATATATTATTTTATTTGTTATATTTATTTTACAGCATATAACATAGATTGTTACATAACATATATGTTATAAAATATATATTTTAAAAGAATAAACTTTTAAATATCTTCTTGTTATTCATCACAATTCTGACTACATAGCCTTGGGGGAATGTTGGGAGTATATCTTGCAGAATCATTTATGAAGAGACTTTTACTTTACCCAGCTGTTACTGAAAATGGATGGAATTATTCTCTCTTGGCCAGCATCTTAAATAAATACTGCTAACAGGTTGATTAAATACATCTTTACAATATGGGAAGTACCAAAATTTATCATTCTATTGAAAAGCCATGCTATGAGTATCATCCATTTTTATTTTGAAATACTACAACATATTTTTATAGAGTTCTTTACAGAGCATGTTATTTGATGGTAGTTGAAAAAGAACTTTTAAATAAATGTATAAAAATGGGATATATATGTATTCATTTTTAGCAATACGGTAACCAAATTTTGTATTTTGCTTTAGTCATTTGACAGGAGACAGTATTTGACATTACATACATATTTTTTGGTCTACTTTATTTTTAAAAAATATATCTTTATTGTTGAAAGAATTATAGATGTCTTCCATTGACCTTCTCCAACCTGCTCTTGCCCCCTCCCCAGGCCTCCACCACACCATTGTCTGTGTCCATAGTTATTCATATATGCATGTAAGTTCTTTGGTTAATCTCTTCCCACCACTGCACAATCCCTTTCCCTCTGAGATTCATCAGTCTGTCCCATGGTTGAATGCTTCTGGATCTATTAGTTTATTTTGTTTATTAGATTCCTCATATAAGTTAGATCATGAGATACTTGTCTTTCTCTGACTGGCTTATTTTGCTCAGCATAATGCTCTCCAGGTCCTCCCCCGCCCCCCGGATGCTCTCTCAAAGGGTAAGAAATCTAATTTTTTTTACAGCTGCATAGTATTCCATTGTGTAAATGTACCACAGCTTTTTTTATCCATCTTCTACTGATAGGCAGTTGGGCAGTTTCCAGATCTTAGCTATTGTAAATTGTGCTGCTATGAACATAGGGGTGCATATATTCTTTCTGATTGGTGTTGCAGGATTCTTAGGATATATTTCTAGAAGTGGGATCACTGAGTCAAATAGCAGTTCCACTTTTAATTTTTTGAGCAAACTCCATACTGTTTTCCATAGTGGCTGCACCAGTCTGCATTTCCACAAGCACTGTACTAGGGTTCCCTTTTCCCCGCATTCTTGCCATTCTGTCACCTGTGAGGTGATACCTCATGTCCTTTTAATTTGCATCTCTCTGATGATTAGTGACTTTGAGCATTTTTTCATATGTCTCTTGGCCATCTGTATGTCCTCTTTGGAGAACTGTCTATTTAGGTACTTTGCCCATTTTTTAATTGGAGTGTTTGTCTTTCTTTTGTTAACTTGTATGAGTTCTTTATGTTTTGGAAATTAACCCCTTATCAGATGTATCACTAGTAAATACGTTCTCCCATTCAGTGTGTTCCTTTTTCATTGTGTTGATGGTTTCTTTTGCTGTGCAGCAGCTTTATAGTTTGATGCAGTCCCATTTGTTTATTTCTCCTTTTTTCCCTTGCCCTAGGAGATGTATTGTCAAACATATTGTTACTAGAGATGTCTAAGATTTTGCTGCCTATGGTTTCTTCTAGGATTTTTATGGTTTCACAATTTACATTTAAGTCTTTTATCCATTTTGAGTGTATTCTTGTGTATGGTGTAAGTTGGCGGCCTAGTTTCATTTTTTTGCACATATCTTTTCAGTTTTCCCAAAGCCATTCATTGAAGAGACTGTCTTTACTACATTGTATGCTCTTGCCTCCATTGTCAAATACTCATTGAGCATAATGACTTGGGTAGATTTCTGGGTTCTCTGTTCTGTTTCCTTGATCTATGTGCCTATTCTTGTGCCAGTGCCAAGCTGTTTGATTACATTAGCTTTGTAGTAAAATTTGATATCCCGTATTGATTTCCCTCCTATTTTGTTCTTTTTCTCAAGATTAGTGTAGCTATTTGGGGTCTTTTTTGGTTCCACATAAATTTTTAGAGTATTTGTTCTAGATCTGTTAAATATGCCATTGGTATTTTAATAGGGATTGCATTTAATCAATGGATTGCTTTGGGTAGTATGGACATTTCAATGATGTTAATTCTTCCAATTCATGAACATGGCATATTCTTCCATTTGTTTGTATCTTTTTCTGTTTCTTTTTCAGTGTAATGTAATTTAATTTTTTGAGTACAGGTTTTTTACCACCTTGGTTAACTTTATTCCAAATTATCTTATTTTTTGTTGTTGCAATGATAAAAATGATTTTTTTTTTATTTTTTTTTATTTTGTCTTTCAGAAAGGTCATTATTGGTATAATAAAAGTGCAATTGATTTCTGGATGCTAATTTTGTATCCTGCTACTTTGCCGAATTCATTTGTTAAATCTAGTAGTTTTTTGGTGAAGTTATACTCTAATTCCAAAACCAGATATAGACATACATACTTTTTAAATGTGTATATTTATACATTTTAAAAATGTATACATTTTAATTTCTTTTATAAACATTTACTTTGCTGACAAAGGTATGTCAAGAAGGGATACTGTGTTCTCTCAGCATAGTACCCCAGAGAATGGGCCATTTTCTAATTTTTAGTGGTTCTATGGTACTTTGCTTTCTTTTTTGGATTTCCGTTTAGACTATAGATTGACTTAGTCTTATCCTTATTTTTATTTAGTTATTTCATTCAATTTTGATGTGTATATTGCATTTGTGTAAACTTTCTTCTCCATTATACTCAATCTTGAAAATGAGTTAATGAAGATCAAATTTCTTACCTAATTTCTGAATTCCTGATGATGGGAAACTTAGCAGTTATTTATTTAAAATCCATCATTTTACACTTGCAAGACTTATTTTGTGGATTGTGCATAGTTAATCAAATAGCAGCAGGATTCTTTGAAATTTCATGTTTTGCTCCTCTTTTTTGAAGACCTTAAGACATTATCTGGGAATGTACATTAACAACTTGGGGGTTACTGCTGATGCTACAGGGATAAGAAAAGGAATACATTTGCTTTTTATTCCATTCTCTCCTAGTTTTACTCTATGACTCACTCCACATTCCTCTGTATTACTGCTGGCTGTGCATTCATTCGTACAGCCCTGAGGTTTACCATGATGGTGTCCAATTGATATAACACCACCCTGTGCTCTCATCTCATGAACTGTTAGGTCGTTTGTCAGCAAACTACCTGGCCTGAAGAAGAAGAAAGTCAATCAATTTTTTTTTTTGCCTAAATTACCTGAAAAAGCTTTGGCCTGTGGGTTGTTAAAACTCTACAATGTAACTTCTCTTTCATTGAAATAACAAGAATGTGAAAAGAACATTCACTGAAGAAGGAGTATTATTTTTCCTTCAGAACTGTGATATGATTCACTCTTTTCTCCCCTCTCCATATGGCTTTCATTGTTTTATGAGCTTATATATATTTTCTTCTCTCATTGGCCCACTAGTTTCAGCAGCTGGACTTGACAGTATGGGATATGTTCTGATATTGAAAAGAAACCTAGGGATAAAACACCATCTAGATTTTTGTGCACGTTTATACTGCTCTTTGTTTCAGTAGATTCCACTGGAATTTGTTGCCCTTTAGTTTTCTCCTTTGAGAACCAGCCTTTAACTTTGACCTTCTCCATGAAGCCTTCTCAACCTCCGAAGCCTATATCACTTGTAGTTGGAATTACTCTTGATATTAATAAGTGCTATTTTATAGATAGTGTATGGTTTTACTTCTTGCCTTCCTACCTAGATTGATAGACTTTTGAGGTTTGGCTCTATGCCTTTGGAACTTATTACCTACTAGTTCAAGATTCATATGTAGAAAAATCTGTATTAATGTGTTGCTGATCATGATGTGAGATGATACCTGCACACCATGGAGAGAGTGCTTTAGCCAGAGAATCATGCCACCTCAACATTATCAGTAACCTATTAATCTAATATTTTGCTTTGCTCAATGTTAAAACGTGAAATTTACTATTTGAACATTTTATCTTTGAGTGTACTACAATCCACTCTTTTTATTTTTCTCTTTGGGTGGGATATGAGACTTCTGCATTTTTGATCTGCAACTAATTCTTCAAATATTAAAATTAATGGTGGCTCTTTTTTTAATCAGTTTGCTTTCTGGTGAAGACTGGGTTAAGCACAGAAGCCTCTGGAAAGCATATGGAGATATCTTATAATGTAAGTGAATCAGCACTGGAATATACTGCCTTCTCTTTCAAACAGCTTCCTACCTAAAGATGAGCAGGCAAAGAACCCATAGGTCAAAAAATACTTTGATGACCTGTGGCAAGTGTCATCTTACCAGTAAACACTAAGAGGCACCTTTTACTTTATGCAGGTCTACTCATTTATGAATAAATTGGAATTGCTTAAAAATAGTAAACTATAAGCTGTAAATAGCTTAGAAGATAAGTGTAGTCTCTCTCAGGAATAAGTTTTCATTATAAGTGATTAAAAGGCAGGTACACAAAATACACGTAGCTACATATCCTGGCATGGCGCGTTCCATTTTGCAGTGGAAATTTTGACAAGTCAGTTATGCAAAGAAGATTCAAATCATAAAAAGTTTGGGAGAATAGGGTGTGAGTTATCAGAAGTTAATGAGAAAAAAGTAACACTGAAAGAGTAGGATGATGGTTGAAATAATGTCTAATAGAACAGGAAGGTTTTGTTCTAAAAGTAAAAGGTCTTCTCCTTTTGGTTCTTATGTAGGCCTGATTCTTCTATCTTCCTCACTTTCTTTATTTTTTAAGAATAACAGGAATAGTGCTTTTGGAAACCCAAAGTTTTACCAGCAGCATATATTTTCAGGAAATCAAAATGTGACTCATAGAGTTCAATTCAATTTAACATATTTTGTTGATCACTTACTACCTGTCATTGATCACAATAGTAAACATAACTGCCAACTTTCTGACCTTAAGAACTTTGTAGTCTAGTGGGAGAGGCAGAAAATAAACATAAATATGTAATTCCAGGTACTGGTGTCTGCTACACGCAAAATAAATCAGGGTAAGAAGTGAACTATTTTGAGTAGGGGACAGACAAGACCTTTCCAAGGGGTATATTTAAACTGATGGCTAAAGGGAGTAAAGGGAGTTATGTGAATATCTAGATGAAGAGCTTTTGAGGAAGAGATAAAGGAAGTACAAAGAACTCAAGGAAAACGGAGGCTTGGTATATTTCACCTAAGGCCACTGTAATTGAAGCAAAGGAAGGGAGGGGCTTAGTAGTAAATGCTATCTGAAAAGTAGTTGGACAAGATGATGTAGAACATTGTAGGCCATAATAAAGACTTCTGGTTTTATTCAAGACATAATGGAGAGATATTAGAGAGTTATGAGCATACAGGACATAATATGATTATCGTGTTAAGATGAACATAAGCTCTGAAACATTTCCCCCCCCCAGTGGCCATTTTAACATTAATTTCTTCACCATGTATAAACCGCATTGTTTGTGGTCTCTGTTATATTTACCTTAACTTAAAATTTATATCAAGTTATTCGTGAGATTTTCCAGAAAAATGGAGTATTTTATAAGAATGCATGATTAAATTATTCCTGTCTGACAAAAATAAAACTAGTTCAAAAGAAAAATGATTTTTTGTTGAAAAGACAAAGTGGTTCTCAATAGATAAGGAGCTATTTGGGAAATTATTGAAGATTATTATTTATTTTGATGATAAATTTGCAGACTTACAGTTGTCAATTCTAATGTCAGTGTTCAAGAATATCACATATGCTTTTGATTCTATTTAGAGAATTTTCATTTCTTTTTTTCTCACATTGCAGTAGGTACATATATATCCTCTTCAGGTGTTTTGTTATTTTTGTGAGTTTTAAAGAAAAAATGGTGTATTTGTTTTGAAATCTGTGAAACTTGCCAGAGGATATGTATTTTTCAATTCAAATTAAATTGGGACCATGTGTGTAGCCAATGTATAATGAAAATTTACAGAGGCAGTCCTTCAGTAAGAATCACCATGCTGCAGAGAAAACATAATCAAGAATGGATAACTGGAGAGGACTTAGGTCAGAAGAACAAGAATTGGATTAACAGCATAAAAATACCAAAAAAAATAATTATGGTTGCTTCCTAGAAGAGCAACTTGTAAAAATAGTTCTTGAATGCAAGGGAATTCAGTGTGGCATCTCACTTTTGCATTCTGCTTCCAACAAAAGATCTGCTCTCCAGGTAATTCGCCATCCTACCCAATAGTTCTCTGCAGAGGCTATATTTCTGATAGAACAAGCCAGGATATACGAGGGCCATCACAAGGAAAATGTTAAACATCCTGGCATTCCCTGTCCTTTGCCTGTGATGAAGTTGTTAATGCAATTACACTCTCATAATTAATATCCTTTATTAATTTTCACTGGGGACTGGTTTCCTTTCATCTTGCTGCAGGAATCAAAGCTAAATATATGGAAATATTTAATAACTTCAGCTATGTGTTTCAACTTAAGGACAACCATATCCAAGCCAATTATATGAAAAATATCAAATCTGAATATATCTCACAAGGCTTTGGTTTATTCATTTTTGTGAAATTAAGAATGAGGATTGGAGTTGATATTCAATTAATTTTCCGATATTTTATAAAATGATATATTTAGTATATTTATAAAGTATAACTTTTTGCAAACATCTGCAACCAAGAAATATTCATATTCTCCACTTATATTGTACAGTTTATCAGAATATTACTGCAATTAGAAAAAAATTATGCTAATTTCAAGACATCTCGTAGGCATTCAGATGGGATATATCACTATGTAATAGGATATATGAATAAGTGTCAAGGGGAAATTACTTTTATTTTAGGAAATTCTTAATTATGGAAATGAAAATGAATATTATTTTCAGTCCTTCATAGATAGTCTTGCAATTTTGTCATGTTTGTAATAAAAGGCAATTGTTTTAAAAAGCACAATTAACTTAAAGTGTATATATATGGTGACCTGTTGTCTTTTTAAAATATAGCATTTGTTCTTTTGGCTTTAAAAATTACAGGAATTTGATGCAAAATGTCAGGAGAAAAAAGTAAATATTCTAATAAAATAAAGAAGAACGTAATTTAGAAAATGGTTATAAATTCTCCTTTATGAAAATAGAGCACTTTCTTTGTTCAGGCATGGTATGGTCCTAAAATAAAGTGCCTATTGATTTTGCACAGAACTTTATTATATTCATGTAAAATGTCCAACTACCTTTATAATCACCTAAATGAAAAATAAGATTATTTTATTTCAAAAATAATTAAAGGAAGTCTTTTTCAGTCAAGTAGCAAATTTTGGCAATATGCTCTACTATATACTATTTTGTGCCAGACTTTGAGTTCATTAAGAAATCACTTTACAGATATTCACATTTCTTTTACTTCTACCTCCTTATTGGTTCCCACATTATTCAGTGCCCAGTTTCTGGATCTATACCTATTGTTTTAAATATTACTAAAATATGTGTGAATGTACAAAGTATACTCAAATATACATTTAAGAAACACAAACATATGCATCAATACAAAAATGTATGGATATGTATTATACACATGTGCATATGGCACATACCTTCTCCTTTTCTTTTTCTAAGAGGACACAAAATTAACTATTGATGATAATACTTTTAGAAATCTGGGTATGTGGGAGATTAAAAGAATAATTTTATATTTCATTTTTTACCTTTTTGTATTTTTTTTATCAGTCTGTTAAAAGAGGGCTCTCTGGTGACATTTGGGGCCTTCTCTCTTATTTCGTATTTTTCTATATGAAAACGTTATGAGATGTTATTTAAAATTAAAACCCCTCTACAACAATCCTCTGATGATGCACTCAAAATTATTCTAAATATATCACAGCTGTATGATGTTAGTCAAGTTACTTAAACTCTGTTTGCCTGAGATTTCTCTTCCATAAAAATAGGTGAGCAATACCTACCTCATACCACTTGTATGGAAATTAAATGTAAATATCTGAAGTTCTTAGAACATTACCTTCTATGTAGGTGCTATATGAGGGATTATTATTATATTACTATTATTATTAAATATATGATATTAAAATAATATTAAAGGTAATACATTTTCCTTGGGTAAGAAAAAGTAGTAAAGAAGCAGGAGGAAACTTTGGGGGGTGATAGATATGTCCATTGCCTTGGTTGTGGTGATGCTTTTCATAAGTGTATACTTATTCCCAAACTCATCAAGTTGTAGCCACTAAATATGTACAGCTTTAAAGAGAGAGAGAGAGAAGGAGGGAGGGAGGGAAGTAGGGAGAAAGGTAGGGAGGCAGGAAGGAAGGAAGAGAGAGAGGGAGGGAGGGAGGAAAGAAGGCTATTAGTAAACTACAAATACAAGGAAAAGAAAAAGCCCCTAGTATCAGTCACCCAATAGACAACTAGGCAGGAAATGATAGTTGAAGATGAAGAATTATTAATTGAAAACGCATCTTAAATCAATAGGTATTTCCTATTAGGAACTGGGATTTTGAATCACCATACCAAATTTTTGTTGTTGAATATTTAGCAGTTTATAAATTTGGGTTACCAAATTACAAAAATTCTATGTCTCTGGAAATTTGTTTTGACTTGAAATACTTAATCAATCCTTTATTATTACTTACTCTGCTGATTTTCAAAGAGGATTTGAAACAACTTACTGACAAATGAGCCAAAAAGATTAAATAAACAAGTGCCAAGTATTAAATATGAAGGGGAAGTGATGGAGAATAAAAGTTATGTTTAATAAAGCATTACTGAGCATAAAATAAGCTCTGAATTTCCTGGCAGCTAAAGAAAAGAAAGTGCAGCATGTTTTACAGTTCTATTTATCCAATAAAGGAAAGTATCTCACCCCCTGAAGAGTTTTTTAGAAGAGTACAGCAGGTTTTTTTACCAATGTAACAAACCAATAATTTCACAAAATATTTATAACTATTTTTTGTTTTGCTCATATAGTATATAAACTTTTATAATGCAAAATACATAATAATACTTTAAGAATACAAAGGTGTTTTCATAGGAAATACAAACCCTTTGATCAAAATATACTTTCAAATCATTACAAGTTTCATATATAGTGTTTAGCAAATTCTTAGTGTGGACTAAAGACTACCAGAATTAGGATCACCTAACATACTTACTAAAAATGAAGATTTTTGGCATTCACCTAAAACAAATAAGTCTCTGGAAGTGGGAAGCATGACAACTACATTTTTACTGCTCACATCAAAATTTAAGAAACACTATGTGGTCCGGCCAGCATGGCTCAGGGGTTGAGCATCAACTTATGTTCCAAGAGATCATGGTTCGATTCCTGGTCAGGGCACATTCCCGGGTTGCAGGTTCTAACTCCAGTAGGGAGCGTGCAGGAGGCAGCCGATCAATGACTTTCTCATTATTGATGTTTCTCTCTCCCTCTCCCTTCCTCTCTGTGAAATCAATAATGATATATTAAAAAAAGAAAGAAAAAGAAAAAGTATCTGGAAGAATGTATGTTGAGCCTGCCATTATCATCCTGGAATATTATTGACCTTGGACTGGAATTTTGAAAAGGGGTAAAAACAAACCATTTAAAATAATGATCTAGACAAATTAGCTAAAGTGCTATTTTTTTATATTAATAAATATGTAAAGAGAGAAGTGCAATAATTTTGAATATAGGTGATTAAACTGAATCTTTATTTCAAAAGCCCTATTCTATCCTGTGCTAAGGAATAAGGTCTTACAGATATTACCATTAGTACTGCTGTACTGGCGAACAACTGGAATAAAGAAGACACACTGCTTCCTTTGGGAATTTAGGATTTTGAGTTTTTAATGTTACTGATTTCCTAACATTGTCAGGAGTAGGTGGGCCGAGCTTTCCTAATGCAGGCACAAGTTAACTGACCAGTTGATCATAGTGAAAATAGGAAACATCAGAGCCTCAGAAGACGGGAAGAGCTTATGAGAAGCAAGACAGCGCTGTGTATGAACATGATCTAAATCTCATGAGATGAGAATTGGGTGAATTTTTTCCTCTTTTATTTTCTTCTATATAGGCAGAAAGTTGATTTTTAAAGGATTTACTTTCCAAAGAGGATAATTTTTAGTCACGTGTTAGAAATTTCAACTACGGAGGACCTGAAGATAAAAAACAGATTTTTGTTGGATTCTTAAATTATAATTGAGCATAAGGGAAGTTGCTTGTAAAAATTCATTGAATGGCTGATTTGATATCGAGCTTTTAAATTGGCTTTTCATGGCCATTAGCTTGTCCAAAATGAAGTATGCCTTACACCCTTTCCCAAGAGGTCTAAGGGTAAAGAGACCTGTCTTGTGAAAGTGTGACCGACAGTGTGGCCAGGAACTGAAATTCATTTCCTGCCTTGGAGGATGCTATCTCATTAGCTATGGTTACAGGATTTCTGGCCATAAACTTTTGTGTAAAAGGAAACCTAAAGTTAGAAATTACGTTTCAATCATAAAAGTGCTGATAAATGTACTCTCATGCAAACTCAAGTGTTCTTTAGTGTTAAGTGTTCCTGACATAACATTTTGGAATCTTGGTTTAAAGTGAGATTAGTTAGATGATACAGGTTTATCCCAAGTCACATAAATAGGAAAGAAAGTCTTATAAACCCTCGTAATGCCTCTCTTCCTGAACAGAATAGATATGGGTAGACACACACACACACACACACACACACACACACACACACTCAGAAAGATGGGGAGAGAGAAAGACATATAGATGTAATATGATCCATTTAATGGAATAGGAGAGTCTACATTTATTGGGCCCCTGCTCTGTGGCAAGCATGACCTGCATAGACATAAACAGTGTTATTTTTTCATACAGAGCATTGGTTGCCCCCCTCCCTCTTGCTTTGCCATATTTCAATTCCCATAAGCAAGTAAGACAAATGAAAATAAGCTAAATAATTTAAAAAGAGGAAAGCGGCAAAACCAAATTAAGAGCATTCCACTGAAAATATGTTTAAGTTCAAACAGCTAGAAAATTAAAAAATTAGGCAAACTCTTCTAGCTAAAATAAAAAGCTGAAACCAAAAACAATAGAACATGTTCTGAGAAACATGACTAGATTTTTTTTTTCAAGAATGTTTTAAATACTCCTTTATTTGAAATGAAATACTTTTATTATTTTCCTCATTTTCTTTGTCATTTCTTCTATTTATATATATGCATGTTACATTTCCTATACTGTTTCAGAGTAAATTACATACATGATGGGCTTTTACTTCCAAATACTTTAGAGAGTATTTCTTAAAATTAAGGATTTTGTTTTATATACCGTAAGACAGTTACTCATTTTAGTAATTTAACATTGATGTATAATATTTCTCCTAAACTGTTTTTGGTATTTCAGTTTTATAAGTTCACCTAATAATGTCCTTTATAACATTTCTTTTATGAAACATTTATTTTTTCAATTACAGTTTACATTCAACACTATATTGTATTAGTTTCAGCTATATAGCACAGTGGTTAGAGAGTAATATTCTTTACAAAGTGATCCCTCCAGTATTTCAAGTACCCACCTGGCACCGTACATAACTATTACAATATTATAGACTTTATATCCTATGCTATACTTTACATCCCCATGACTATTTAGTAACTAGCAATATGTACTTCTTAATCCCTTTACCTTTCTCACCTACATCCCCAACCTCCCTCTCCTCTGGCAGCCATCAGTCCTTTCTTTGTATCTAAGTGTCTATTTCTATCTTGTCTGTTTGTTTATTTTACCTTTTAGTTTCCACATATAAATTAAATAATATGATATTTACTTTTTTCTGCCTGACTTATTTCACTTAGCATAATATAATCTAGGTTCATCCATGCTGTCACAAATGGTAAGATTTCATTCTTTTTTATGGTCAAGTAATATTCTATTGTATAAATATACCACTCTTCTTTAGCCACTCATCTATTGATGAGCACTTGGGTTGTTTACATTTCTTGTATTGTAAATAATGCTGCAATAAACACAGGGGCATATATATTCTTTCAAATTAGTGGTTTGGGTTTCTTGGGACATATACCCATAAGTGGAATCACTGGGCCACAAGGCAGCTCCATTTTTAATCTTTTGAGGAACCTCCATACTGTTTTCCACAGTGGCTGCTCCAGTCTGCGTTCCCACCAGCAGTGTACAAGGGTTGCCTTTTCTCCACATCCTTTCCGACAATTGTTGATTTATTGATGGTAGCCATTCTGACAGGTCTGAGGTGTTATCTCATTGTGGCTTTAAATTGCATTTCTCTGATGATTAGTGATGTTGGAAGCATATCTGAATTTTAATATGAACTTCTAGGAGAATGTCAGAGAAAATTCACCAAAAAAAGCACATGTCCCTGAGTAGGTATGCCAGTTAAAAAAACTTTATGCTTCGACCAAAGGTTTGAACCTTGAAACATAAAATAAACAAGTCATTTTATCTTCCTGAAGAAACCATTAACAGCTGTCCTTTCTTTGCACCTTGGGCCAGACATAAACATCAGCCAATTAATACACATTCCATGCTCCAAAGTTCTGACCTGCTATGAAAATCTGGAATAAAAACAAATGGTTTTGTAACTTTTTTTGTTTTTGGGTTTTTGTGGGGCTTTTATTTTTTTGGTGTTGTGGGCTCAAAAAAATTTCAAAACAAATTTATTTAAAGGTGTCACAATAGCTTAGTTCAGGCATTTAGGTTTAAGGGAAGTAAGAGTACACTTTTTTTACTCCAAGTAAGGAGAATTCCTTTAAAACCAAGCACATGGTTAATGATCAATATTACACTTGGTAAATTAGCAACAAAATAAGTTTGAACGCTGTAATATTCTGCCCAAACCAGTCCCAGGCACTGTTTAACAACCAAGATGCATATTAATTTTGTTGTAACTTTTTGATTTAGAGGAATCTGTTTTATTGAAGAGATAGACATACATTTAAAAGATAATTTATTTCTAAGTCTATATTAGATTTGTTTATTTATAGTATCCCTAGAAACAAAATAAGAAAAGACAATCTATGGATCTATAATGTACTACTTGAACCTTGTGTGTTTAAGGTGCCTCAATGCAATATTCCTGCTTACAAAAGTTCTCTCTTCAAAGAACCTCAGACTTCAATTGAAATCTCCCCTGCCTATAGGTTTTGTAACAATGGTTAAAACATTGCTTTGCTGATCATAGATGCTAAATAAAGATTTTCTTTATTTTCGGTAGAATTAGAAGCCCAACCAATTTTAGGGACTTATATCACTCACAATATAGTACTTTCTAGCTACTTCTCTTCTCAGCTGCACATCCTCTGACGCACAAATATCTACATATAGAAATAAAATTACCACAGACACAAAGTCTTCAGCTTAACATACATTAAAACAACATATGAAATAAACTTTCAGAGTTTTGACACTTCTGGGGTATGCTGATTGATTCCTCTGTAGAACTATTTTGCAAATCTTTATTCATTTTCCTTAACCTTCAAAAGAAATCCCCTCCATTTCTCTGTTTTTTCTCTCATCCCTCTGCTGTTGGGCCATAGATATACAAATCTATACAGAGCCACTCTTCTGAGCTTCAGAGAATAATTTCCAGATTTACATCATCAGGAAATATTATGACCTTGCTTTTTATAGACAATCAGCATAAGAAATCGCCATATACAGAACATTTCCAAGTCTAATGCAAAATCATTAAACACAGAGTATTGTATAGCTAGCACATTACTCACTATTCCATGTATTAAGTGCCATGGAAATATATATATAAAATATATATAAAAATATATATATATATATAAAACATATATATAATATATAAATATAAAAATATATTTATATATATGTGTATATATATATATTTTCCTTATATGCTAACTCCATTAGAATTTGGATATTTCTTATATGACTGATGAGATGAATTCTCCAGCATGTCCAGGGTCACCAGTAATGGGTGCCATGAATAATGAGTGATGCCGGCCATAGTGGGGAATGGAAGATAATTTTGTGTGTGTTTTTTTAACCTAGCTTAAGCAAAGCCTCAGTGGCAGAAAAATGCCTAGCGTATTCTGGATGCGATGAGTAGAATTATTTGGCACTCATATATCTGTTAAATGTTGACTGAACAAAATCTAGAATCTCTTGTTACTTTTTGAATCTTAATAAATTCTGCTGTGAGTGGGTTTGAAAGTAATTATTGTAACACTAAGAATTCCTTCACTTATAATTTACATTTGTTGTCATATTTGTATTTTTACTTTCTTAAATGTTTTCACCCTCTTAAGTGATCAATAAATATCCACGGAATAAATTAAAAAGTTGGTTAAAATACCTTTTTGAATGCATAAGTATTCTACTCATATATATGATATTGGAGAGACAGTTCTATCAGGAGGATGGGATAGAGATTGAATTTGATACTTGAGCCCACAAACAATCTGTGATACATTGACGTATTACTTGTCCTCCCTGTAACTATCTCCTGCCATCACTTTAAGATTTCTGTTTGTTAATAAACTATTAAATTGGTGTGCATTGGGTATTTCATACAGTTGAACATACTGGAGCACTATTGTTTAACAGAAACAAAGATGATGCCCAGAAACACAGGGCAAAAAAATGCACAGTCATATAAAAAACCTAGCAAGTAAACACAGAATCCAGATTTCATTTAACTCAACTTATGGACTGTTCCTATGTGCCAGCTGATATACTTGGCACTATGAAGAAAATATGTAAGTATGAGAGAATAAGTTCTGTGAAGAGCTGGGATTTTACTCACTGGCTGACTTTTCAGAGCCTGGATGTAGTTTAAAAATATATTTGTGTTTGTATGATATAAAATGGGTGAGGACGTTTTTATGTTCTGAAATGAGCGACTGTTTGCTTGAGTTGGAAAAAACAAAACTCACGCATCAATTCTTGTAGTCAAGCTGCTGTCTGTGGAGCATATGAAATTGCAAAGATATTTGAACATGGTTTTTCTCATATAAGTGCCTCCTTTCCTCTTTTTAGGCCTGTCCTAGTAATTAGGGAAGAATGGCTAGGATGCGTGAAAGCTAACTTGTGAGCTGATTTCTATACCTGTTGTTTCCCTTCTCATTTTTTGTTATTAAAGCATAATTGGTGTTTGCTTTTTTCCAAAAAGTCTAAGATCACCTATATCCAATGTAGTTTTAAATAATGCACAGCATAAATTGATAAATAATGCAGTATTGCCATTGCGAGTACTATAATATTTGCTCTCTAATATAAATATGTTGCCTCAGAGATAATTACATTGAAATATATAGTCTTTACTGTAAATTTTCTAGTTATATTTTGAAAGACACATTTTTATGAGAAAGCAATTAATTTAAATATTACTTCTCAATTTTCTTAGTGCTTCAGCTCCCTTTGTCTTAATTAATTTTCACTCACTTGCAAAGGTATCTAAATCCCTTTTAATTTCATCTTGGTTTCTTATGCCATCTTATTCCATGATACTTAAATAAATTCAATGGTATGTTCATTGATAGAAACATTCAAGGGAGATTTTTCAAATGGTAGTTCTTTATATTCTTAGAATAATAGAATTTTGAAACTAAAAGTTTTCTTGTAGATCACCTAGTCCAAATATCTACCAATCGAAAGTCTCTCTAATATATGAACTTCTATGAGTTTTTTGACTATTCTGTTTAATTGAAAGTTTAAGGCAGCCAATTTCTTTGTAGCACAATTCAAATTTTTATTAAGTTTTTTTAAAAAATCGAGCTGACATGCACCCTTCCTCTGTCGCCCATTTATCCAAATTATGTTTTAGAGATTGACCAGAATATATTTTTCTTTTCACTTCTTTTCCAGGGCTGTACTTGAAGAGAGTTATCATGCCCCTCCTTAGTATTTTCTCTGCTGGGTTGAACTTACCCAAGTCATTCAAACTGCCATGTGATTTCTGAATACTCCCCTACCCACTGCCTTCATCTCAAATCCTCGGAAGTTGATTTAACTGCAAGACAGTACATTGAGATTGTCACCTACCATGACACAAACACTGTATCTGTGATAGGGCCCAAACACGATGACTTGTATTGATCTTGTGATAAAATAACAGGTCTTATGTTTTTACTTGGAAGGCTATAAAATGTTTTCTTTCTTCTCTTTTCTTATACTATTTACTACTTGAGGTCAAATTTTACTTGATTTTTAAAAAAATCCTTTTAAAATTTCATTTTATGAGCTAATTAAAATGCATTGTTTGAGTGTTACCTAGCTACTTGGCTCACATTTCTCCAGGAGTCTGTTTAATTGTATTATAATAATGAAACAGAACACACAATAGACAGTGTTCTTCTGGAAAAAGCTATAAAGGAATCCTTTCATCAGTGGAAGTGTTTATCCAGATCAGTGTACTGAAAACATCTATCCAGTGCAACCAGACATTTAAAATCCAGTAGGACAAGGAGAAGACAAGGAAAGAGTATATTAGAAATCCTAATTGAATTGTTCTAACATCCACGGTTGTTCTGGCTCTGTTTGACCGGAGGCTGGGCTTCATTCAGGTTTCTGATGATTTTCCTTTTAGTTCCTAAGAGGATCATCAAATACTGTGCTTGTTAAGACAACTGGGATGCATAGAGGAAAAGAGTCAGACACATGCAGCTTTCTTGTTCCTCTTTATTTGATCAAATTCATTCCAAGGGACAAACTGCAATTATCATCATCATCCTCATGACAGAAGCTCTCGTTTAATGAGTAATTACCCTGGGTCAGGTGTTGTACTCAGCTCTGCTTTACATACATAGTTTCTTATTACATGTGATTCTACAACGTAGGCATTTCTTTATGTCACAAGTAAACAAAATGTGACTTAGAAAGAATTAATGTGGGTTCTTTCTGTCTCCAAAACATGTACATTATCCACTGAAACATGTAAGCTCAGAAATTATTTCTATTTGTCAAATAACTAGTAGTATTGATGTAAACTGCATCTCTGGAGGTAGAAATGCTGTAGAAAAGGCTTGGTTCAAAGTGTGTCAGGACCAGCAATAGCAATAAGAAACTAAGTTTTCTGCTCTTGAGCATGTTTACAAAGACTATTTTAATAGAGTATTCTACGAATGTGTTGCTTTGTGATTTGCAAGTTTTCTAATTGAAGTCACTCAAGGTGAAACACAATCCTTAATACAGCAGTTCTAAAATAGTTAATATATGGTGATGGGAGAAGATTTGACTTTGGGTGGTGGGCACACAGTGCAGTATGCAAATATTGTAACATAAAAACCCACACCTAAAGCCTACAAGATCATATTAACCAATGTCACCCCAATAAATTTAATTTTAAAAAATAACAATAAATAAAATATTTTAGTGAAAAGGCGGGTAGGTCATGGAGCCTTTTTTATTTTATGTTATTGCAGAAAAAGGAAAATCCTGTAGGATGTTTCTTAACACCTTCAGTTTGAATGTATCATCCAAACACCTTTGAAATAATACATGACTGGATAAAATATACATTCATTATAGCAAAAATGATTGATTATGTCACTACTTTAGAAATAGAGTTTATATTGAATATGAGTAGAAGTTTGTGGTAGACTCTCATCTAACTTACTAATTGGTATGGCATGTCAGCAATAACGGACATACAGTAAGTCTAAAAATAATGTCAGCTTACCATTGATAAATGGACAAGCAATATTTTGAACAATCTTTATATATTTTTTTCCTGGAAGTAATTTTATTTATTGCATTATCTCTCATTTATAAGATCACTAGTTGTGATTAGAATATAAAATAAAAAATATATATGATTGCAAAATACATAGCTATAAAGACATTTTTATCTAACTTAAAATTTTGAGAGAACAAACATTGGTTATAAGAAACATTTTAGAATGATTTCAGAGTTTAATTAATTAGGACTTGATTAAAAGTCATTCTTATAATGAAAGCATTTTAAAGATCATTAAAGTGGTGACGGTTTACAAGAAAAATATGCTTGTTTGTCAAACACTTGGCCTGTTAATGTACATTTAAATTCTCTACATTTCTCATATATATCTTAGATATGTGCATAGATATGTAAACACATACATAAAAATATATTTGTATTTGCAAGGAATCTATATTTATCTTGTACTCTGTCTCCTATATTATAAACTCTTGGAGGTCTGGACCTATAGCTAACTTAATTTGATCTAATACTCGAGACTGAATACATTCTTTTGCTACTTTTTATGTTGGTTTTGATTTTTAAAAATGCAGTATTCTATTTATAAAGGGATATTATCTTGGCTTGAAGATAATGATTTTCAATATGTAGCACTAAGAATTCATATTGATGCCAAGGAAACAAACTCAATAAAACATCAGTTTAGTTCAGCTTTGGCTGCAAGATTATTATAATGTTCCATTTCAATAGCTATTAGAAAATATCAAGATTATATTATTTCATTTTTTCAGCAAAAATTTAAGTTTCTGTTCTGGGCATACTCTTGCTATATGCTAAGGATACTAAAAGTATTGAAATGAATGTCATAGTGTAGTTTCACACACACAAAAGCACATATGCATACACATACACCGGAGAGATTATTCTACATGACAATGTAAAGAGGAGAGTCATAAACTTATGCCAGAGAATTATGGGAGCCCTGGAGGACACCTAATCTAGCTGGGAGTCTTATGGAAGGTTTGCCTATAGTCTTGAATGAAATATTTAAGGATGAGTATGGGCTATCAAAGAAATGAAGATGGAGAGTGGGAAGATCATTCCAGATAGAGGGAATAACAAAAATAAAGGGATAAGTAGAGTATTATTTTAGCAATAATACAATTATTAAATATTATGTGTTTAAATTATTATATATTACTAACTGAACTAAGGGTTTTATGTGGATTCTCTAGTTTATGCCTGAAAATAACTTTAGAGATTAAATGCAGCTTTTGTCACTATTTTGCATGAGTAATGCAAAGTTAGAGTCCAAATGTAGGAAAGCTGTGATTCAAATCAGGCAGTCTCACTCTGGAATTCTTGCTATACAATTTTGAACTTTGGATTGGGATATTCCCAATAATTCAGGGCTACTATAACCTATTCCCCAGAGAACTATTCACAGACAATTAGGCTGTAGCCCTGAGACAGGGCTTAATGGGAATTTTTGAGGTCAACACTGAATATTCAAGTATAATCTAAAACAGTTTGACTTTTTCTAATGTATAGTACTAAAGATTTAATATATTTTTCATACATTGGAAAGGTTGGCATATATCCTTCTAGTGCTGAGTATTTATATATAGTCATTCAATCTCCTTTTGACAAAGTCAGGATTGTATTCATGTACAGTATATAAGAGATCTACATTTTGAATTTGAGGTTGACATTTCTTCCAATTCTGAAAAATTTTGTTGCATACCTAATGTTCTTCCAACTGAAGTATTTGATATCATATTTCTCATTGTGACTTTTGTTCTACAGATTATAAAAAAGATTCAAAGTACTGGATTTCATTAAGTGTCATTCCTAGAACCATGGACAGAGGAACTCCCTATTTCAATTTAATCTCTTAAAGGTGAATTTCCGATTTTGAATAATTCTCTTAAGAAAGACTTAATGCTAATAATTAGATTCATGTTGCCCTTCATTTTTACAAAAGCAGAACTCCATATGTGCCTATAGTACAACCATTTGGGAATGCTAATTGTTTATTTGAAAAAGTTTGCTTTAGTCCATAGTAAAATAGCTTAAGAATGAATTCTTTATAACCATTCCAGTTATCTGAGTGTGCTCATCACGTAAACTTGGAAGGATACCTTAAATGTGATACTGCACTTTACATAGTCACTGAGAAAAGCGGTTTTGAATACTTAGAGAAATGAAGAATCAAGTGTTTGAGATAGTCCTTGGAACTATTGGCTGAGGTAAAATAAACCAGGGCCAGGCCTGGGAATGAAACATCAATAAGAGAAGCCAAGAATGAACAATTAGAATGCCAAACACTAGACCTTTCATTTAGTTACCAATTATTTTCTAAGAATATTTTAAGCTATTGGTTTTTAAGAATTGCGATTTTGATGATAAGGATACATGATTCCATTGATCTTTTTATTAGTTGAAAGCTCTAGTTTGACATTTATATTTCCATGATGCCTTTAAACATCAGCTTATTTTAAAATAGCTTTTCTATATCAATGTTATTTTTCAGAAACTATCTCTTAAACATTTCTACTTATGGCTCTTTTATGAATAGGTATCAATTCTCATGGAGTTTGAAGCCTCCTGACTTCTCACCAAAATACTTTGGGGACTTTTTTGTATTTTGTATATTCTGCTGAATAAGAATCATTGCAAACAACATTAACTTTTTATTTTTAAGTTAATACTATTTCAAAGTGTGTTTATACATGAAAACCTAGTTTAACAGTGTCCAGTAGTAGAACTTTCTATGATGATGGGAATGTTCTATAATTATTGTGTTTAATATAGTAGCCACTAGACACATGTGCCTTTTGAGCACTTGGAATGTGGTTAGAGTGATTGAAGGAATTGAATTTTAATGTTATTTCATATTAATAATTTAAAATTTAAATAGTCACGTATGACTAGCAGCTACCCTGTTGGTGAGAGCAGTTCTAGTTCTATATTTCAACTGCTTAGCTAGTTAATTTCATTGAAAAATTGGAATAATCACGAAAAAGGGAACTTCACTATAGTATTCTAACCATGTCATTGTGCTATGGTGGTTTTGAAACAAAATTAATAAGTTGTCACATTGAGAACAACCAGAAATATGAAATATACCAGTCCACTGATTAAACTTTTCTGGCCACTTGTGCTTTTCAGTCCAGCTGTTTAGTGATTGATGAGTTTATGATTTTAAGTTAAATATGCAGTGTGGTTTGGATGATGGATGACTGAGATTACTTCCTCATCCAGCTATATGTTTCTGGTGTTCCTGCTAATAATCTCTAAAAATAAGTGTTGAGAACCAGTCACAAAGTTTTCCAAGATGAAGACATTGATCTAAGCCGTTCTCTTAGTTTCTACTTTAATGAATTAAAAACAGTATTTGTTAGGAAAAATTAGGAAACATTTTCTCAAAGCCTAATCTTGGAAAAGCCACATAGGAGTTAAGATCCACTTTTATTCTGCTCATGCAAGTTAATAATAATTGGGCACTACTATTAGAAAGGGTAGCTATAAAGCTGTATCTGATATAATGCTTGGCTCTTGATGAATCACTAATGCAAGTGAAAGTGTTGAGGATAGATTCATTGTTTAATGCAAGATATATCATTCTTATTTGTTATTGTTTGGTTCTGGTTTGTTTGTTTTCTTAGTATACTTTGTACCATGAAAGAAACAAACAGTCAGACAAATGCCATTCACAAACATAAATAAATGAGTCACAATTAGTGAATTAAGAGCTTGATAAGAAGAGAGATTGTCAGAGCTATCACACTCTCACCATTTTGTGTGTGTGTGTGTGTGTGTGTGTGTGTTAAAAAACTTTTGGATGTGAAAGTTCTCCTGGATATCCACAGTTTTCCCTACCTTGTTTTAATAGTCATGTATTTTAAAACATCACATCTATGTAGTTTAGACTTTGATTCAACTATGAGTAAGAGAAAACCTGAAATAAAAATGACTTAAATGAGAGAAATTTCTTTATTTCTCAAATAAATAGAGTATCCCAGAGAAATTTTGGCTATTTCTTCATCAGAGAAACACATGTTTTATCAAGTTCTCCACCAAATTCAACACATGGCTTCTACCTTATGGTCAAGATGGCTGATTGAACTCTAAATGTCACACCTGCATTCCAGACAGTAAGAAGAAGGAAAGGCAAAAAAGGTGCAGAGCTCTTATGCTCGGTGTGTTTGAAGAGATTTCTTGGTAGTTTCCACATGAGAATTTTGTTAACAAGCCTGCACATGGACAGGCATACCTGTAAGGTCGCTGATTCAGGGGTTTTGTAAGAAGAGATGAAGCATGTGTGTACCAAGAATAAGATTTCCTTTTGAAGATTAATCTTGAACTAGTTTGACTTTGTCAGATTTATTGTAAAATAGACTGTTATTTTGGCATATATTAAAACTATTTGTGATATATACAAAGCTCTGAAAATAAAAATACACAACTTGCAAAGGATATATACCCTGGTTACAGCAAAGT
Source organism: Miniopterus schreibersii (assembly GCF_964146895.1). Classification (NCBI taxonomy): domain Eukaryota; kingdom Metazoa; phylum Chordata; class Mammalia; order Chiroptera; family Miniopteridae; genus Miniopterus; species Miniopterus schreibersii. Next base: position 23,479,131 of record NC_138118.1, on the reverse strand, counting down.
TAGCATTAAGAGAGCCACTGTAAAATGAGTTTATCCCATTAATTGGAACAATGAGGTCAGCCAAGCCTCACAAATATAAGTGATAAGGGACAAATTCTTTTAGAACAATTTGGAAAACATTATCTTCACTAGATTGACTTAGAATGGACTAATTCATTTTAGTCAATATTTATAATTTTATAATTCCATTTAGTTGTATCCAGAAAATAAAGGGCAGGTAATAAAGAAAATTCAAAACTCACAATGAACTCCTCACAACAAATAGATGAAGGAACTAAGTGGCATTTCCATAAGAATGAATCATAGAGAACCTTGAGTATTGGATTTGCATTCTGATTACTGACTTGACGGAAGGATTTAGAGAATAAACTAAGCACATTTGAATTGCTATTTAAGAATATTAGTATATTCTATTTTAATTTTAGTATTATCTGAAGCTTACTGTTTATGTTAAAAATATAAGCATGGATATTACTCAGAGAAAAGAACACAGCTGGTGAACATATGCTAAAGATATATTTTTGGTATTGTTTTATAGTAATTGATGAATTGTAAAATATTGTTATAAATTTAAAAACATAAACTAATTATGGTTACAGTGAATGTCTTTATCATCTAGAAACTTAACTAACAACTGTTCTTCCCCATGTACTCCAAGTTCACTAAAATTCCGATATTATAGACCAACTTTGCATTAAGCACGGTAGACACAGTGCTTATAGTCCACATTACTTTAAGGGTGTTCTTGTAGTTTAACTACTTTCAAAATAAGAAAAAAGTACCTTTTAGGACAAAAATTTAATATAAATATAAACATATTCATATTTATACCTACATATTTGTAAAAAAAATATTTTTAATTTTTTAAGGGAGGAAGAGGCCCACAAAGGTGAAAGTCCCTAGGGCCATGAAAGTTACATCATACCCTGGGATAGCCAAATAAGAATCTGAAGAGATATCTTAATTCAGCATGATGAATTGCATATAACAATCAAGCAAGAACATACAACAAATATTAAAAAATATTTCTTTAATATTAATTATGGATCTAATGTTGTTGTGTTTTACATAGATTAACTCATTTATTCCCTACAAGCTTCTGAGGCAAGTATTAATACTATTATAACCATTCCCAGTTTATGTAGTCTGTGCCATTCCTTAACTTGTAGGCAATGCCATAGTAATATCTGCTCTGAGCAGAAACCTGAAGATGCTGCAACCATTGCATTATTATCGCCTCAGTAAAACGATGAAGCAGAATTAGTCATTAGATAAATGTTGAATTTTTCCTGTCCCATTTACCCAAAATCTACATATTCTTTTGGTGCATTGTCATCTAAAAGCTTTAACAGGCTTTAAAGGTGTGTGTTTTATTTTATTTTAATCAAATGTTAGAATTCTTTCTGCCAACCTACTAAATCCTGGCATTACTGACTTTGTAAATAAGTACTATGAAAATTGCCTCCACATCGGGTCCAATTCCATGGTAGCACTGTTTCTTTAGAGGAATAAAATACGACAATCTCTGAAATTTTACTATTGCATTGCTATCTTTGCTGGATATAGTATTTGAGTTTTTTTAACTTAAAAATTTTGCTCAAGCTATGCAAATAGAAGTACCACATGCATGAGCTAAAATTCAAATAAAGAATAAGTGGAATGTATCTTTAATTAATTAACAGAAATGACCAAAATATGTGCTGCATCTATATTTGGCATAACGCCCATAAGGCTTACTAGAATAGGAAGAGAACATGGAGAACTGAAACAGGTACACAGATGACAACAGTGTTTTCACCAAAATGCATGTTTGCTAGAATCACCTGTATAATTTCAGTATCTCTGCATTATGCATTTCATCTCTAAATATAGCTTTAGGTTACTTGGTAGAAGTTAGAACCACAAGCTACACATAGGTTAATATTTTGATATGTTGCTATAAGTTTGTAGCTATGTCATACATTTATATATATGATATATATGATATGAAGAACTATTTACCTAGCTAATTCTTTCACAATAATCAGTATCACTAATGAAGACTCCCTAAAAGTTTAAACCAGTTCTCTAACAATTTACCTAGCATTATTATTTTAATAGAATGAGTAAATAATTTCATATACTATGTCCTTTAAGTAACATTCATGTACTAATCATATTATTAATGAAGTGTCTTAAAATTTTTTTGGAATGTTTGGAATGTTTGAATCTAAAAGAGTGACATAAAAACAGCTTATTTCTACCAGGGAATATGTCTTCTTGTTCGAACTCATGCACAAACTGTATTTAAAAGCATTTTTCTGAAGAACTTTATCTCTGATCTTATCTGGAATGCCACATATAACTATCCCAGGAGCACAAACAGTTTATCATAAATTTGGAGAGCTTCAGTACATTTTAGAGGTTACCTAGGCTAATGTTCTCATTTTATAATATGAGAGGTGTAAAGGTGAGGCGATCTTTACAAGGTCACACAACTATTTAGAGGCAGAGATGGAGGACAAGTAAAAACAAGGTATTGGAACCTGTCTCCTCACTCCCATCCTTTACAATACAGTCTGTTACCAGTGCTTCACGTCATACAGTTCAAAGTTCTACTGCTAATATATTTTACTTTGTTTGGCAGACACCTGTTATAAAGAAATGATGGGAGATGAATAAATAAAATGACTTGAAAATTGTCTTTTGGCAATAAAGTTTCCATAGATTACAGCAGAGAGAAGAGATAATTTCTTCATGAAGGGAGGAAATACTGTGGTTTTCAGGAAGAGTGGATGATGACGTTGATATCCAGAGATCTATGATCATCTCGCCTATAATTGTGAAAACACACGGCTAGTTTTATCTCTGTAGGTTATTAAACAACAAAATTGGTGATTTAAAAAAATATATATATCTTTATTGATTTCAGAGAGAGGAAGGGAGAGGAAGAGAGAGAGATAGAAACATCAATGATGAGAGAGAGTCATTGATCGGCTGCAGCCCACAACCCGGGCATGTGCCCTGACCGGGAATTGAACCCTGATCTCCTGGATCCTAGGTCGATGCTCAACCGCTGAGCCACGCTCGGCTGGGCAAAATTGGTGATCTTTTGGCACAGACATAGAAAACCGCATTTCCAAAAAGTGTTGTTATTTTCTTTTTTGGAATTAGGGATTTAAGGTTAAAGATAAGATCACAAAATACTTGTCCCTGCAAATCAGAGAAGACATTATATAGCATATGTGCTTTGTTCTAAATGTGTCCTATTAAGTCATTTTTAGCATACAAAGTATAATTTTTTTAAAAAGTTTGCTTATTGCTTCTCAGTAGTTTACCAAGTTCAAATTTTTGATTTTTTTTTTCAGATTTAAGGGAAATTCCTTTTAAAATCTAACCTCTCTTTGGACATTCTAAGATTTAGAACTATTTTCATGGAAATTCATCCCAAGTAGGAGAAAATAAGTTTAGTATCTGCCTTCTTATTCATCTTTAGATAGGTGTAATAGAGAAGGCACCTTTCTACTCTCATTCTGAATATATACATCTTTCTTCTGTGTGTCAGTAGTTCTTTTAAAATAATGCCTGCACAAGTGAATAACTGTAAAAAAGTGATCTGATCAAGATAAGCACAGTGGGATCCTTTTTTCTCTGAGGGTTGTTAAGAGAATTAAATATCATAATACATGTGAAGCACTTAGCCAAATGCCTGTCACAAAGTAAGAACTCAATTACTGTTATTCATTGTGGTTGCAATGATACCTTAGCAGTCTGGTTAATAAGGATTTTCTCACATGGCACCTAAAGATATTCTGAAACAACTATGCCAAATTGTACTTGCACCAGTATTAAGTGAGAATGCCCACTTTATCTGTCACTACCCCATCAGCATAAATGTGCACTGCTTCCTCAGTTTTGTGGGGTTTTTTTTTGCACTTCTGAATGCAGTAAAATATAAAGTAAACCCATTTACTCATAGCAGAAATGTAAGTAATAGTGATTCTAACATATGCATAAGTAGAAGAACGTCAATATTTTGAAACAAAATAATACAGCACATAGAAAGGATGATGGCTTTTAGAATGATTGCTATGGAGACAATTTTCTTAATGTAAAGAACAAAATGAATGACACCTGTTTTTTGTTTTTGTTTCTGTTTTTGTTTCTCTTGGTAAGACTCCACATGAATGAAGACCTATAGTAGTGTTCTCAAAGTGTGGTCCGCAGACCAGCAGCATTGGCATCAGCTGGAAACTTGTTAGAAATGCTAATTCACATACCCCATCCCAGAGAGTTGAAGTTAAGAACCACTTATATATAAATTGGCTTATCTCACTCTCTTCTTCCTTCCATGTTTGCTTTCACTCTTCTTTCTCTTTCCTGCTGCGCTTTCCTCTCTTTCTCCTTCCATATCCCTTTTTCTTTCACCATCCTTCCCTTTCTGCTTCTACTTTCCTCCCTCTACCATGAATTGGTGGTTGAAGCTAGTCGTTACATTATTGTTAAACTGGAGAGGTTGACTAATTTATCACAAATACTCAGTAGATTATTCTAAGAGCCTCTATAGGAGCGCATGTCTCCTTGCCTTCAGCCAGGTCTTCTTTCCGCTGCACTACAGTCTGCTAATAGGTGGAAATGCTCTTGAAGAGTCCTATTGTCAATGTCCTTGGAAACACTGTCTCTCTGAATATAATAGAATTTCAAAGCTTACTGATTTAATCTTTCATGCTTAAAATCCAGAGGCTGTGTTATATTCTAGGTGAAATATTGCTATTTCTTTATTATTAAAGGAGAGTTGTGTCTTCCTAGCTATAATTAGTTACATCAGCCTTCACATCAAAAGGGTAGTAATTTTCTGAACCAGAGCTTTGAAAAGTAGCAAGAAAATAATTTTACAAGTGTCTTTTTCAAGAACATGAAAATTATGAGGCTGTAGATTGAAACTATTTAGTTGAAAATGTGTCCACGTTAAGCCAGACATGCATTCGTATTCTTCATGTCTTCTATTTTTCTTGTGGTCCTTACTGCGCTGCTATGGCATTTTATCTCATCCTGAAGGCCTCATGAGGAGATGGCTAGATGTAAGATAAAGTAAAAAAAGTAGACAACCTGCAAAAAGAGAAATAATATCAGTGATATATCTTGAACCCAGAGACAATGAGGGATTTTTCCTTGACTCTTAATGAAGCAATAATAAAGCCTTACCTATTTTTCTGCTTTCTGCTTTAGTCTCCTTTGCAGTCAACCATGAGCTCTTTTTTCTCAAAACACAGTTCCATTTACATATTCCTTCTCAAAATCCTCAGTGACTTTGCAGGGTCTATGTGCTCATCACTCTGTCTTCAAACCTTCAAAATATTTTCTCCCTAGATTTCTATGTCTAAATTTCATACTTGTTTGTCATAAGCATAGTTCAGATTTTTCTGTACAATTAAAGGAATTATAAACTCTTAGTAATAAACTTCTTTATGGCTAACTTAATTTTGATTCTGTGAGCAGGGTCTTAAATTCTCAATTTTAATGCTTTCTAAGGGTCTGATCACTGGTGGCAGTCCTGTTTGTGAGATTATTCAAACTTACCTGGCTTTCACCTTTGGTAGGGTTCTTAGCATCTATAAGAATGGTACTAATCTTAATATGTGGACCAAATGCTTTTAGGGTAGAGTTGTTTGAGGATGGCTAGCACATATTGAGCCCAAACTGATTCTCTGCCAAGAATTTTGTGGCTCTTCCCTTAGCCTTGGAAATCTCATGTTGCTTTATAGTCTATTTTCAATGCCTTCTTGCCCATAAAATACCATGTAGACATTGCCTCACAAAATTTACATATCTTTTATGACTAGACCTTCACTCTATTTATTGGTAGTCAACTATGCTGTTTCCTCAAACACAACCATGACTTTTTATTAGAGATCAATATTTTTGAACAGTTTAGTCAATGTTTTTAGCTCTTTATGGTGCCTTGTTTTTAAGAAATATCCAATAATATTTGGTAGGTTGCGTTTTAAATTTTTAAAAAATTGAACATAAAATAGCCAGTATAGAAGACATTGAAATAAAACAGTTGAAATATTACAAAAATACTTGCACACTGTTATATAAATAATATGTAAGTTCATTAGTTATGTTTTTTCCTTTAAGAAACAGATGTATTTGCAAAACATATGCCTCACTTTATGAGGCGTGTTTTTCATCAACTAATAACTGACAAATTCCTCAAAACTCTTCCCTATAGAACTCCATGTTTATTTCTACATGTATAAGTGAGAAAGGGCTATTTATATGTAAAGAATTTATATACATGTTGACTTTTACATCTTCTAATATTTTATCTCTTCTTTAACCCAAATATATTTTTATTTCCAGTATCTTAAAAAATATAATGAGGCATGAAAAATCATCAGGGATAGTAGAGACAGGGGAAAGAAGAAAAGAGATAAATCTAGGAGTAGGAAAAGGCAGAGAAATAAAGACTATTGACACTACTTTTCAGATTGGCCATCTAACGCTTTACTTTCAGGACATTGTGTTATAAACTTCAGATTAATAAAAGTGAATAGAAAGTGAAAATTACAAAAAGTTTGATAAAATTATTAAATCACAAATTATGTATGAGTAGCAACTATTAAAATCAGAGAAATACACACCATTTAAAACAATCATATATATTATAAAGTTAATTTTTCCTGTCAAATTGCTAATACCTTCATAAATAAAGAAGGCCAAACTCTTACAATATAAAGTAAAAATCTTCTTCCTAGATGCGAAATACGCATTGTAGGAGTTCCAGGTGATTCTTGGGCTTGTACTGTGTTTTGGCTCCTAGTGGAATATCTTATGCCTTCTGATATCTGAGGTAGAGTACACAGAAAACAATTTTGTATAACAATAATTTCAAAAATATTTTAAAGGAATTAAGGGAATTGAACTATGTCTGTCAATGGTCTAAATTTCTATTGGCAATCTCTGAAGAACATAAAATAATATGCTGTAATATATAAACCATTCTACAAAATCATTAGGTGTATCACTAGCTGAATTTCAAAAGGAGTAAGGTAAAATGCTAATAAGCATTTCTATAACAGGAACTACACAGGAATATTAACACCCTTGATGAAAGTTTTAGTTAAAACAATCTTTGTGTTAATGGCTGGTAAGAAATACATATTTTTACAATTGCCCAAATGGATGTTTGTTACTATTAAAATGAATATGGTGAATATTCATTACTTATATAATTGACTAAAATTTATTTTAGGGGGTTGAACCATTACCTAACTTCATATTAATACAATTGATTTTTTTTAAATTAAAGGGAATATTATTAGTTTATAAATAATAATCAGCACCAAAATTAGTGGACCTTGGCCTTCTCTGATGTGTCTCAGTTGGAGCATCGTCCTGTGCACCAAAAGGTGACAGATTTGATTCCCCATCAAGGTTCATGCCCAGATTTCGGGTTTGATCCCTGCCCTGGTCAGGGCATGTATGGGAGCACCGATCTCTCTCTCTCAAATCAATAAAAAAAAATAATGAAACATGTATTTACTGAATATCCTCAGAATCTTGCACTGTTGTCTCTCATACAAATTGTGAATCTGACAAACTACCCTACCCTAACCTTGGCAAAAGATAAGGTATTCTTAGGGGAAATTAAACTGCACTTTAAATAGTGAAAAAGAAAGAATATTCAGACCTAACCCCCATTTGGTCACTCTGAGGTTTTGATTACAATCAAAATCTATTCATAAGTTCACTTTGAAAATCCATGCTGTGTTTAAGTTTGAAGTAAGTTTTCATATCTTACATATGTTTTTTTTCACTTCTTGAATTTTTCAGAATCTGATATCATCACATAACTAGGCATAGCTCCTTTTAGCTTCATTATTATAGGAAAAGAAATCCTTCACAGCAAACAAGGGGAGTTTACATTATTATAACTAGCCTTTTCCCAGTATTTATTTCTTCTTTCAACAAGGGAAATTATCAGGAAAGGTGAATGTTTTTAGAAGATAGCATGTGCATATTTTTGTTGTTATTGATTTACAAAGTGGTAACAGTATACAAATTTAGGAATAGTGATGCACCTACCTAGTCTTTGTAACTTGTACCAAAGTGTATTATCTCTTGAACATAGTGCATTCACAGTGACATGATATTTGGGTACGAACTACAAACAAGGTTACTTTCTCTTCATCTTGAGCATATTTCAAGAACTGGAAATTCTCCATCATTCTCATTTATGTAATGGAAAAAAAAGTTGAACAGGTAGAGAAATGTGTTTAAACCTGTTTTTGTGGTCAGATACATGTTGTATCACAGCATGTATAACTCATGTTGCGTAATCTACTCAGGAAGCATGCCTCAGCCATCTGAGTGGAGCATACCAGTGTGTAAAAATTAGTTACTTTTTAGAACTAGAGCAGGCTTTATTTAAAAATGCTGTGCAAGCTCCTGAGATGAGACACCATGAAGATTTTCTGGGCTATCTCAATAACAAATTGTATTTTTGCACCCTGCATTTCTCTACTTATTTATTGAACAGATAATAGGAAATAACTACTTTCTTTGTGAAGTCATAAATAATATGGCAGAAGGATATTAAATGCAATGAGATGTGAAGAAGAGTTAAAATGTGTGAGTTTCAGAATTTTATGATGCAAGTCTTTTTTTCATGAGTACATGTAAAGTAAACAGATACATTTGAGTTGTTTATGTGAACAATTACCAATTTAACATTGCAGCTGCTGAAATGTGACTATCTTAAATCCAGAATGCCTGCTTTTTCCTGGAATACCACTTGCTGAAGGGGTTTTCTAAAACAAACAAACAAGCAAAAAAACCCACACCTATCTCTTCATCTTATCTATTGTCCAGCTTCAAATGATATAACATATTTTATGCTAATAAAGGTAGTTTTATGCCCGTGCTTCTCATAATCACTGTATGGCTCCTATAAAGGTGATAGGAGGGTGCCAGCTCCTTTAGTCTAAGCTTTATCCTGTTTACTGAAATAGGTCCAAGCAGGACCATGCTGAGATGATACATTACCATTTTCACAGCAATCAGCATGAAAGCTCTCTCAGTTTGTCTTTTGAGGACTTAGCAAGATTTTATAATTATTTTTTAACAGATGAACAAAAGCTCAAGTAAAGATAAAATGATAGAATTAAGGTTTCAAGGAACATAGGCATTGTATTTTTTATTATCACAATTATTCTTTCAGATTATATGGGTCCAGATAATTTTTTCACTCAATTGTTATTTTCAGTTGCTGTTGATTACAGAAACATGTCTTAGATATGATCACTTTGGTTTCCTTATCAAGAAGTCATATTTATATTGTTCAGAGAATGTAGGATAGGAGATAATGGCCTTGGAGGCAGGTACATCAAAAATTAATTCTGTCCTTGACCAATTAACAGCTGTGTAAATGACAAATTACCTAACTGCTCTGAGACTCAGTTTCTTTACATAAATAAGACAAGTAAATGTTTCTAGTTCACAAATTCATTTGAATGTGCTTATTTCTACTAGTTTATGAGATAATTAAACTGAGGAAATGAATTTTGAAATATATAAATCTACAAGGAAAAAGAGAGTAGGAAAGGAAGTGACAGCAAATGAATGGTTATCACAAATTTTTAAGGGAAGGAAAATATTTGGACAGTGGTAAATGGCTCAGTAGATTAGGTAAGCTAAGACTTCCAAAGAGAACATCAACAGAAAACAAACCAATGTGTGCTGCAGAAAACCATAAAGGCTCAAGAAGAGGTGGAAGTACTTGGTATTTTGGAAGACATGAGTGGGGAATCAGTTGAAGTTCTTTATAGGGTATAGTTAGACCTCCATCCCTATATTTCACCCTGTGCATCTAAGCAACTACTTTTCCCCGACCCTCACTAAAGGTATGTTTTTTTCATGGAAATTCAACCAGGAAACCTGTGTAGAGAAAGGCTTGGTGCAACAAAGAATAGAAGGGGAGCACCATATTAAAAATGAGAGTGTTTACAGAAGGTCTACACTATTTTGTGTGCAAGTTGAATACATCCCTAGAAGAAAAACAAGTAACCTTAGTAAGAAAGGAGTTTCCCTAGTGAGCTGTTAAAATGTAATGCGAAGTATTTGTTTATTTATTAATTTATTCACTTATCTATTTAATTCTTATTCAGCTTACGTTGTGCCAAGTTCTGTTCTAAGTACTTCACAAACATTAGCTTATGCAATTTCCAATACAGACACATGAGATAGCGTTACTGATTGGTCTGCAAACTTCAGATTCACCTAACCCCTCAAATTCAATCCTTAATCTTGTTATTTTCTATCTTAAAACAGTTCAGTAACAGCCCCCTGTGTACAGAAGCCCAACCTTTTTATTTTGGCATATAAGAAAGATTCTTCATTGTCTACAATCATAAGGATTTCTTTGCAAAATCCTCTCATACATATTTGCTTTTACACATGCTGCCCCATCTGCCTTTCACTCTTCAAACACTTGTGTACTTGAAGGATTTCTACTGTCTCATCAAATAGTATTTCAATTGTTACTTCTGTGGCTCCTTTCCTGTCTTTTCCAAGAGGAACAGTTGGGGACCTTTTTTTTTCATGTTTCAGAGCACATGGAACAGTTCTCTATTATAGCACAGGGAGAGGGTGAGAGAGAAAACGAGAAAGAGAATAGCATTAACAACACACTTAATTTTAGGATTAAGAGGAGCTTTAAAATGTGCAAACAAAGAATAAATGATCTTTTAGAAACTAAGTCACTTATATTAACTTAAAATTTTAAAAATTACATATCTTCTATAATATCAACAAATAAGTAAATTCATAGAACTTATAATTATCTTTGTTATTAGCACACCATATGTTATTTGCAGTTTCCAAGGACAATGACGAATGATTTACCTTGATTTGTCCTCCATTATCTTTTTTCTTAAAAGTGAAAAAAAAGTTTATAATAGATAATTCACACCTGTCAACTATTATTGCATAAAACTCACATCAATAACTAGCTTAAAACATGAAATGCAGAGTGTCACAATCAGGAGATTGACTTTCTGTGCCTTTATTTCCCACTAAAATTTTTGTAGTAAATATAATTGTTTGAATAATGTGATTAAAGAAAAGCAAGAAAAGAAAGTTAAAATATATTTTGCAGTTTATGTTTTGTTTGGTTGGTGGGTACTTGAGCTCATTGTGTTGCCACTTTCATAGTACATATATATTTTTTTCCTCTTTTTTATTCAGGTTCCTGATAAGTAGATCATAGACACAGGCCACATCCTTTTGTTAGCAAAACTGGACTCTTTGGTAATTTTTGCTGACATATAATTCTTGATGGAAGTCTCCAGGGGCTGAGTAAACTGTTGATTAGAATGAATATTTTAAAGACATTTTGGAGGGTTTTGCACTGGCCTTTATTATAAGAAGAAACTCCAGGGAGAGCAGTATAAATATTTGCCAGAATTTTCCATTATAATTATAGTAGGGATTTTAATTAATTATAGAGGCAATTGGGACAGAATGAGACATTTTAACTTGAAGAAGAATTGGGAATGAATGCAAAGTTTCTAAACTGCCTCCTTTTAATAATAACAATGGCCAATATTTATTGAGCACCTACAGTGTTACAATAACTGTCCTGAATGGATTATCTCCTTATATCCTTAGCACACAAGTGACATTACCCACATTTTTTTTTTTTTTTAGATGAGGTAACATACAGAATTGTAAAGTACTTGCTAAGTTCATGCAGCTAGAAAGTGATTGTGGAGAAGATATTTGGAAGGGATATTTGATTAAGTTGTGGATATTTAAAAATTGACCTTCATGGCTATGACAAAGGACATCTATATATGTAGCCTCAAAGAATTACTTAAACCCCTAACTAATTTTCCCAGGTATTCTATGCCTAACTCATTCAGTCATAGTCCTATCTTTGTTGTGAATGGATAAGCACGAAGAAGCATTATCATAATTGGAATTACAAGGGGGAAAAACTTCTAAAATGAATATATATTGATAATAGTAAGGCTAATAACCACAGAATAAAATTGAATAAATGAATATATTAATGGATAAAAGGATAGGTGGATGTCTCCACCAACTATTTTAGAAAGATCAGAAAGGAGATATTTTGGTATATTCTTAGTCTGATGAGATCTTTCTAACCACTTTTCACAGATCTCAGGCTTTCAGCTCGGACAGCATTATTTGGACTAGACGCATATAATGTGACATAGGGCAGTAAAAGACATTATTCTGAGGACTTTTACATTGCAAAAATTTGAAAAAGTGAATTTACTTATGATAGTTTGTTGATCTATTTGGAACTTTATTAACCAACTCTGCACCCATGGGGCCAAAAACAGTCTACTTACTTACATACTTCCATTTTTCTTTGTGAACACATGAAACTTTCACTGGGAATATTCTTCACCTGGTTTGGCAGAATGTTGGATTGAAGCATATAGAGCTGCTTGTGGAATAGAAATGTAACTTCTATTACTGCTGATTAGGAAAATTATCTTAATCAAACGAATTGTTGTTCATTCTATTATCCTAACAGCTACAATATTTCTGTGGTATACATATGTAAATATATATAGATATTTATATACTTACATATCTATATCTATATCCTGAAAAATAAATAGATAGTGGAATGCATGGCATGTTTCAATAGGAAGGTAAACACTTTAGGAGGATAGGCATTTGTTGTGACAATGTTTTCTTGTTGGAAAGAAATATTACTAGAAGTTTAAAAGTATATTGTAATACAGTAATATTAAATATAGAAAGCATAACTATAGTTGATTTAATTAAAACTACATTTTATGTTTCTTCTATTTTTTCCTTTCGGTAGTAATTACAGGAAGTGTATGGCAAAAATAGGAAGACTTCTTGAAGCAGTAGTCTTCTTGAAGCATCTTTTGTTGAATGCCATAAGCTCCCTTGTTGGTGGCTTCTAAATTACTCCTAGGTATGCCCTTGCTGGTGGATTGCTCAAGCTTTGTTCTTCTTTAGAAAACTACTCAAGATGTCTACAGGGAATTTTTTTGTAAATTTAAAGAACAATGTCCTTTGGAAGCATGCAGCATCTTTAGAATCTTGTGGTAATATACTGTAAGACACAATCCAACAGTTTACACACCTCTGTCCAGGAAGTTGAATTATAAGTATTCCTGGGAATCTAAACCTTTATTTTAAGCCTTTATGAGGACACTTTTATTTTTCCTGCATAACTACAAAAGGGTATATCCTAATCTTCCACTCACTTTAAATAGATCTGCATTGGGTAAAATAAATAAGCAAGCAAGCAAACAAACAAATGCAGGTGGAAGGAGAACTATTCAGATTGAGTAAATTTATTTCTCATTTTAAAATTACTTTTATAAAAGCAGATTATAGATAATGTGGGACACATATTTATTTATTTTCCAAACACATTTTTTAATTATTTGATTTTTTAAGGTTGAAAAATAAAAGCAAAAAACATATGGACCTCTACTTTTTCTCTTACTCTTGGTTTAAAAGGCTAATTGGTAAAATGGATAATTTATAAGCATTATGGGAGACTAAATGCACAATCAAATTAGTACTTAGTAATCCTTTGGCATTTTGTATATTTTATTCTGATTATCCCACAGTACAATAAAGAAGAAGTTATAAATCCATTTTATACATAGAGAAGCAGACTTTGGAGGCTGGAGTAGTCATTCATCCAGCTAATCTGTCAGGGCTGAGATAAGCAATGGATCTATAGACAAAATAAAGAATGCCTGAATAATTACAAATTTGTTGCCTGTATGCATTACAAGGTAAACCACTACATAATTATAGCTACTCAACAAGATATACATTATGTGTTTTGAAATTTATAATTTCTACATAGAATATAAGCATATAAATTTACATTAAATATGGAAAAATAATAAAATATTATAAAAAGTTCCATGTAAAAATTGCATCTGCCCATTAGCTACTTTGGAAGATTAAATCCTAGAGCTTTTTCTTTGCTCAAATATCTACATTTGAGACTTTTAAGGGAAACATACAGGCACACACACAGACACATACATGACCTGTGAAGAATGTGAAAAGTACAATTAGTGAAAAAAGTATAAAAGGAAATTATCAATTTACTAATTGACTAAAGCTAACAGTGCATGTGTGTGTGTGTGTTTCCCTTAGGGAAACCTTACCCATACATAGTGTTTGCTATGTCTGGCAAAGGTACAGAAGGATGACAGATTAGCAGATGTTGGTTTTTTACCATATTTGGCATGAATTTCAGAAGCTTTCCACAACATATTAGAAATTAGGTGGTTTCAGTAAGACTTGGAAAATTAACAAGATTTAGGACTGCAAATCAACAATATCTGAGATGAAGAAAGCCAACTAGAGAAGTCATCAGACTGCTAGGTAATCAAAGAGTAAGAAAGTACCATAAGATGTGAACGGATCTCAGCATCAGTAAGATCTCAGCAGAGTATTAATCAGAAGAGAATGTGTGGCATTCGCCCAGTTCTAGAAAGTTTCATAATCAGAAGTGGGGTAGACTAAGTACCTGAAACAGAATCTGCTAATATTATCTCCTGGAATCATTTGGGAGAAGTAATAGCAACACAGCCTTTTCTACAACTGTCCAAAATTCTGGTCCCTACTTGAACCCTCTAAGACTATCAATTTTTTACTTCTTTATGTATGATACATGTGTGCGTGATAACATGTGCCTATCCACGTTTTGTAATCAACTGCTCTCTGTGTCTATTTTTCTTAAGCACTTCTCACTCAGTTACTATGAGCAATGCTTAATGTTTATATTAGCTTTCTTAAACCCAAAGAACCTAGCAGATATCACACAGCCTTGCTGATATTTTTTATGTCACCTCTTCCATTGCTTTCACAGTTATTATAGTTGGTGAACCTGGCTGTTCTATCCATTGTTCAGCATCAGACTAAGGAAATTTATCCCTCACAAAATGCTGAAAATTGAAGATGAATAAATCTTTAGGTAACATTGCCAAAGCAGAGTTTTTGTAGACACATCAGCATTCCAGACATCTGAAAGGAGTAGATACACCTTGAAACACATGGAAAAGTATTTTCAAAACTCTATAAGACATCAACAATCAGTTTAGCTTCAAGGAGGGAAATTTGGAAATATTATTTATTCTAAAAATTTAAATATATTTATGGCTGATAAAGTTATAATACATTATTAAGGAAAACTAAAATTATCTCCAATTTTAGAAATTTAAAGGATAAAACCATATTATTTTCCATCTGCAGTAATGTGTCTCACAAGAGATCCAGGTGCTTCTGGTTTCCATACCACTTTTCTTTGCATCTATTAAAATTCCAATTTTGCTTTGAGAGAAAGAAAAATGATTCCACTTTGAGGATTATTTAGCTAGCTATGTGATGCAGAGGTAATTTTCAGATTTATATTGTTATCACTGCTTCTATAGCTCAGTTATTTTCACAAGGCCTTTCCAGTTTCCCTTAATGTTTTTCATAACTACCTTGAGCTTGGATTTAAATCAAAATTCATTTTTGAAATAACTTATATTACCTAGACTTTTGAAGCATTCAGCATTGTACTTGTATGAAGTTCCTGTTTCTACATGTGAAGTTTGGGTATATAGATTTAAGAATTTCCTTTTTCTTCTAATGGGTTTATTAAACTATAACCAAAGTCATTAATGTAAATTTCAGATTTACATTTAACAAGATATTTTAAAATTATATTGACATATTGGTTATTTATTCTGGTTACCATGAAGAAGGACTAGCCAAGCCTTTAAAAGGTAAAGTTTCAGTTGTGTAAGATAAATAAGTCCTACAAATCTGCTGTGCAACATAGCACTATAGTTAATACTATACACTTAAAAAATTGTTAAGAGAAAAAAAATCTCACATTTAGTGTTCTTACCAAAATAAAAAATATTCCTATGAATAAAGCTTTTTGTTTGGCAAAGTAATGGTTCAGCTTTTGATTGTAATAAAGTATGGTATGGTGTTTGATGTCCTGGGTTTTAAAAAAATCAGACCATGACATGCTAATTGCAAATCATTTTTGTAAATCATTTATATGTTCAATGTTTTATATATTATATAAATATTATATATCTGAAACTTCTGCAAGAAACTATTAGGAATATTTTACATCAATCTACTTTGTGATGAATGGTAAATGTTCTGAGAAAAATAAAACCATCAAAACATGGCATCAGATCCTTTAAAAGATTCACTAATTGTAAATTATATTATTTATATATTAATATCTTATTAACTTTTAAGGTATTTAAACCACAATATGTACATGTCCTACCTACCTAACACATAGCAAGCTTGTGTCCTTATTCTCCAAAAAAGAGATGCATTACTCTTTCTTTCTGCACTCAGCTGTGCATAGTGTGAATTATGTATATTTTACTGAGAACACCTCACACTAATTAACAATTCCATTTACAATATTTGGTCCTAATATGACTTATAAGCTCAAGCTACCAAAGATTTAAAGATGGGCTTAGAGTATGGCAAAGTGAGACAGATTGGTTCTCATCCTTAAACTTCACCCAGTTTGATTTGTGTGTATTTATGATTTGGCTGAGACTATAGTACATGACTTCAGAAATAAAATTGTCTTTGGAGATTGTTTCTACTGTGCATGTGTAATTAAGTGTACTCATTATTGTCTATAAAGCTATAAAAACCCACAGTTTTATGGGAAGAGAATAAAGCCAAATATTTCAAGTCAGTCAGTTGGAGAGAGTTCTGAGGTGTTCCAAACATTAGTTTTGTGTAAGACTTTAAGGAACACAATCTTCCTGCAGTCAGCCTAGATTAATAAAGTAGGAAAAGCTATACCATATTAATTAAACAAGCACTGATTAAGCACCTATTGTGTACTTACCACTATCTACTTGGAGGTGTGAGGGCTGTAATATAAGAGTTATGGAATGTTAGAGCTTGAAAGAATTTTAGAGAAAATATTGGTCCAATTTTCTTACTTTATTGTTGAGACCTAGAAAATGCTAGTGACTTAAGTTCTCACATCTAAAATTAGCGTCAGTACTAGAATTAGAATGCACAAGAGAAAATGCAATTAAAATGAGTGAACCTAAGAGCTCAGAGTAGGTGTGAGTTGCCTAAAGACAGTAAAGTGTAACTGTACGAATTACATAGTTATGTCATAGGAAAGACAGTCAAGGAATGATTAAATATAAAATTTTATGTCATTGTTGTAATATAGATCATAATCCCCATTTTTTCCAGAAATAATATTAATTACTTTCATTGATTCTATATGAACAAGTTGACAAATTCTCTATTGATTAGAGTCATTCATAGTGACCAATGTGCTGAATTAATTAATACTTTTATAATATTTTAAATTTAATCAAACCATCAACACAACTCATATCTTTATGTGCCATATCTATTTACTCTAATGGCAATGCTTACAACTCATTGGCTTTGAAAATACCTTGAAATAACTCACTGGTGGTCTAAACCCAGAAGTTGGAAATCAAATAAAAGCTGATGAGACAGTTATCCTTCTGTGATATATGTAACATTTTTAGTGCTTCATGACTCTCTTTTACACCTCACATCATGAAGAGCAAGAAACACTTTTTATCAATCTAAGCAAATAAAATTCATGGTCAATGCTAGCATATCAGATTCAAAAGATGGCTTTCAAGAAACTTGTATTGCTCTTTGAGACAATGCCTTATATGTTTAAAAATAAACAAAAAAAAATCACCATTAACATATCTCATAGCAGTCTAGAAATTAAAAAACTAACCTTCTGTTAGCATATGGTAGACTTCAAATTTTGTAAAGAATATGTGTATTTTAAGTTATTCACTTATAATTTAGAGACAATTTTACACTATTGTTATTATGACTGTTTAATAGATTATCTCAGATTTCCTTTCACATATTTTTCAGCCTTCTCTTTCCCCAAAGCATCACTACATGGAAGCATTAGAGCATTTAGTTTTATATTTTGTGAGTCATAATTCCCCTCCACTAACCTAGTTAATAGAGACAATTCTAATATCCTTTTTCCCAAATGAACCCTAAGTTTGCTGTCCTGTCTTTTTCATATTTCTTACAGTGCTCTAAATATAATCACAAGCATTCCTCAAAAATCACCATGGAGTAACAAGGGAATAGCTATAGAGCTATTTTTTTTGTTTGTTTTTAAAAGATAAATTGTAGAATAGTAATACACTGTACAAAATTACACTTTTGTTAAAAATCTAAACTAAAAATAGGACACAGACATAATATTCACTACATTAGTCCCCATACTTCATATATTACAATATACTTTCTTATTAACATCAGGCACAGATTCTGGGCATTTAAATTTCTTCAAAAAGTAGATAAGCTTTTAAGAATATTGGCTATGGAATAGAAGGAGAATGGAATATAGAAGCAAATTCTCTGCTTCTAAAGGTAGATCACAGTATACCAGGAGGAACACTTGTGAAGTATATGATCGTCTAATCACTATGCTGTACAGCTGAAACCAATACAAAATAATACTGAAAATAAACTGTAACTGAAAATTTTAAAAATAAATTCAAAAATCAAATAAAAGTAGATCAAATAAATAACACGATAGTTAATTCACCTGAAATACGCCATGTTTTATATCTTCTTCTTGACTTAAGCCTTTGAAACAAAATCACTTAGGAATCATTTAAAAACTTATTTTAGTTAACTCTATTTCTAAGTTAGTACTTTAAATATTTCTGTAAACTAGTGAATAGATTTAATATAATTATATCTTGATTCCTTCAAGTAGTATATGTAAACATTTTCCCCCTTCATTTAATGTAGTAGAAGTCATATAATCAATATTCATGTTTCTATCTATATATGCTAACTAGTATCATAGTATGTTTTAAACCATGAAATATTTTTTAACATACAAATTTCAGTTGGTCAGCACTAAAAGGTCCTGACACCAATTCCAGTATGTGGAGAGGGGGGTATTTCCCACACATAAAACAAACAATGCTTCAGATACCACCTGGAGGTCCTGCAATTCAACTGAATTCTGACACTATCTACCCTGAGATGACATCAGATTCCACAGGTTAAGGACTCAGTCCTACAAGACTATACCCCTCTCCCCAACTTCAGGTACCAGTTGCAAGCTCAGATACCTGTATATCTGACTGACTGACTGACTGACTGACTGACTGACTGACTGACTGACTGACTGACTGACTGATTGACTGACTATAAAATCAGAGGTTTCCAAGACCATTCCTTTGGGTTAGATTAATTTGCTAGAGGTGTTCACAGAGCTCAGAAAAACATTTTACTAGAACAGCAGTTTATTATGAAGGGATATAACTCAGGAACAGCCAAACGGAAGAGACGCACGAGGCAACAGATGAAAAGGGGCGCAGAGCTTTAATGCCGTCTCTAGACATCATTCCCCTTGAAGCTTCACATGTCCACCAACTTGGAAGTTCTCCAAATCCCATCTTTTGGGTTTTTATGGAAGCTTCATTACAAAGGTATGATTGATTAAATCATTGACTATTGGTGATTGAATTCAACCTCCAGCTCCACTGGCAACCTGCCCTCATCCTTTGGTGTTTTCCAAAAGTCGCCTCATCAGAATAACAAAAACATTTTTATCATTCTCACTACAAGGCAGGGATTTTCAACCTTTTTCATGTCATGAAACACAAACTAATTACTAAAATTCTGCAGCACACCAAAAATATATTTTTTGCAGATCTGACAAAAAATAAGTAAATGTTTTATTTATTCACACTGGACAGCTATTATTGTGTTGGCTGTTGTCATTTTTTATTTGAAAATCTAAGGGGGGAAAAGTCTGTGCCCCTGACCAAATAGTCAGGTATTGCATGTTTTTAAAATTCTTGAAGCACACAGGTTGAAAAATGCTGACTTAGAGAATATCCAGTTTTGGGAGCTGTGAACCAAGAACCATGTGAAAGCAAAATATGCAGGAGAAATATATTTTGGTCATCTGAATGACCAAATATATATATTTTTTAAATTACAATAATGCAGCATTAAATATTAAAGTACATACATTAGTGTATACTATGCAAATATAGAAGTAAGAAAATCAGTTTTTTTTTCATTTTAACAAGAAATATATTGAAATTAAAATTCATTGAGTCACTCAGTCCTACCTCAAGCTCCTTTGTCAGTTGGCATCACTTGTATAATTACAAACATTGAATGATTTTAGAACTATAAGTATGTGCCAGTCACTAGAGATACACTGAAGTTGAGTAGTTGACATACATGTAGCACATAGTAAGGTAAGTGCAATAATGGATTACATGGCAGTGTAAAGGTACTACAAAGGAAAAGAGGATCATACTGCAGAGGGGATTTAAGGAAAGATTCACAAAGGATGTAAAACTTTAGTCTGGCCTGGTAGAATGAATGTGACACTGCCAGGTGTTCAAGATTGGAACAAGTATACAAGGACTAGCAGGTGCAAAACCTAGAAGTGTGAGAACTTGGTAAGTCTACTCACATAGTTCAGTGTGTGTGTGAAGCTTATAGTGCAGCCAGGGCAGAGACACATAGGCAGCAAATTAGGAAAATGTCTTACCACTCTACAAAAGGACCTTTAATTTTTGCTGTCAAAGACAGGGACTCACCAAGGAATTTCAGTCAAGGAGTAATAATTTGACTGTAGTTTGGAAAATTGATTGAAGTAGATTGAAATCGAAGCAGAAATGTGAATTAAGATTTTATTGTAATGGCTTCAAAGGAAATAAATGAGAGTGAAGATGTATTAAAGGAGAGAGATGCATTTAGAAAGTAGGAGCAAAAGGATGGACTAAAAGAAATAGGTGTTGGAGGGAGGAATGTATTTACTTGCTCTGTCTCTAACCTGCTTGATATACTCAGGTGTAGAACAAGACAAAGAGTGAACAGCAAGTTTGTGAAGAACAGAGTTCAGGCATGCAGGAGGCAGCCGATCAACAGCACTCTCTCATCATCGATGTTTCGATCTCTCTCTCCCTCTCCCTTCCTCTCTCTGAAATCAATAAAGACATATTAAACAAAAGAACAGAGTTAATTTTTGGATATAGGAAGGCTAAAGGATTTGTGGAGAAGTTTGGTACCTAAAGCACTTTATGAATGAAGTGCTGTTCAGTGGACCTGTGCAGCTGTGCTTAGAATCCATGTCCCAAATGCAGTGTTTGAGAGTGCCCAATCCTCTACCTTCCTAGCCTTAAGTGCTATTAATTCCATTCATGTATTCATGTATTCATTAGTTACTTTACTCAAGACATGTCTGTATATTTTGTTAAGTAGGCACATGGATCTACCATTAAAGACCACAATCCAACCTTCCACTATTTTAATTTAGCAGAGAATACTAAGAAGTAAACTAATAATCACACTGTTGTGTGATAATTGCAGATTTACTACTTTGGAAAATGGTAGTTTACTGTTTAATTTGTATTTATTTGATTATTAAGACAAACATTTAAATACTTATTACATACTTGTAGTTCTATGTATGATATTCTGTGTACATCTTTGGACAATTTATTTGAAAACTAATGATTTTAAACATAATTTGTCTAAGGTCTTTATTTTTGTGATATTAATATTCTTTGTTTATTGAAAATCTTATTGTCCACTTTTTATCTTTGAATATTATTTGGTTTTATTCTGTCATTAAAGCTATAAGCATGTGTTTACACTTTAAATTAAAAATATCTCAGATAGAGATGGAGATTACATATGTGAAGGTACATCGCATTGCACCTACTAGAGCACATGGACATCAACACTTCTGTCTTTCATTTTTTGACTTTTCTTTCTAGCCCCTTTCATCCCATATACTGTCTAATGTTCTAGTTTTATCCAACACATTTTTCTCCATGCTTCAAGCTTCATTGCAGAAGAATAAGTTCAAAGATTTATCAGCATTAAATAATAAACATGATAAACATATTGGAGGCAATGCATGGTTCTGTGCAGCTAGTGAGCTGCACACATAGAAGAAAGTCGTGTGAGGTGGTAAACTATGTCAGTTTCTTAAGGGTTTGTTGTGCTTTAGGAGAAACTTTATCATTTTGTTTTTGGGATGTCTTTATTTGTTTTGTTTTGCATTGAAAATTGCCAGTTATTTAAATAAGAAGAATATGGACACACAATTAAAAAAATTTAAAAGGTGCCTCTCTTTTCATATAAGAGACAATGGACTAAAGAAGGAAGATAATGAGCATATTTCTACATATTACTTTAGTGCTGGATTAAGTTATTAAAATCTGATTTATTCATGTGTGTGTTGTGTGTGTGCACGTATGATTTCTAAAAAATGCATGTTGAGTGTTTATATTTTGTAAGGAGGCATAGAAGGTGTCCGGTAAAGATGCAGAACTTTTTAGAAAAAGTATATTGAATTCAGACAGATTCATGCCTATCTGTGTTGATGAAAAGTGATAAGTGAATACTAAGAGCAGAACATCTGCTGAACAGGAGGAGTCATTTTTCTCCTCCAAAAGTCAATACTTCCTTTCTAACAATCTTGCTTTTTAAAAAATATTCTTTATTACCAATTCTGTTGAAAGGTAATTATTAGTAACATGAAAAAGAATGTGTTAAAGTAGTGAAATGTACATTTCAAAAATTGAAAACATGTCAGTGTTAATAAAAGGCACACTGGCTATAGATCTAAGCATTTATTGATTAAAATTAAAGCAAGGCAAAAAACAAATATTTGTCAAGCAGTGCAAACAATTGTGGAGTTTTATGTTTTCATTTTGGACTTGGCAAATATGCTCTTTGTGAGATATATATTTTCAGAACTATAAATGACAAGTTGAGTTTGAATGAGTATAAGAGATTAAAAAGTGGAAAAAGGAAAATTTGGATAATATAACAAAAAGAAAAAGAAGGCTGATGGAAGGATTTAATCAACACTATACAATTTTGGGACCTATGCATTTTATAGTTTCTATAAGATCCCAAAGAGAAGCTATCATAAAAAATCTGGAATATCTTCAAAGTAATGATATACTGGAAAAAGGAACTAGAAATAGGAGGTGGAAGTTAATGATAATGGGAATAGCTCAGATTAATTTTTCCTATATTATTTATTTAGTCATTTAAAATTTTCCAGCATAATAACCTGGCAAAGAATCATTACTTAGCTAAGAACTAATTCCAGTTTTTATGGTAAATCTGTGTGAGAAACAATTTAAAATCTCTATTTTGCCATTAATTAATTTTTGTTCCTAAGCAAAGAAAACTTAATTTCAGGTGAAATAAATCAGTATTACAGTGAGAAAAATCTTTTTAGAAAAGCATAATTGAAACCACTGATACATAAAATAATCTAATTCATTACACTTTTTATGTAAAGTATAAGCTACTTTTGTTTAATAGGCTTTTAAGTTTTAGAAATATAAGAACATTAAGACTCAGTTGTTTTAGATTCCTTACTTTGCAGGTGAGGAAACTGAGACCCAAGGATATGAAATGCCTCACATGCAGCAGTACATTTAGTCAGTGACAAGATTAAGAGGCAGTCCAACTCCTTTCCCTTGTCCAGGGCTCATTTTGCCCCAGATTATTGACCTGCATGTCATATGTTGAGCTTAGAGTATTTAAAAATAAATAGTTAATAAAGCAAATATCATGATTTCTAGTTATTATGATGTAACATTTGTCTTGAGATTGTTATTCTATTCTTGTATAGCTTAAATAAGATGTTAGGTATACTTCAGACATTTTATCTATTTAAGGAAGAAAATATTTAATTTTGTCACTGCCATCATCTAACATTAAGAAAATTTTTGTGTCCTATTCTCTGGGTGTTAGGTCATTGTAAGAATGAAAGATAGCACTATCTTTGTCAACTAGCTAGTTATTAATATTTTCTATGCTTGTGTATAAATAAAACTCAGTAGTATTTTTGGCAAAATGTACAATAGCATTGTCTTTTGAGAACAGATAATTTGTTCCAATAAATGACTTTTAGGTGTTGGATCAATGCATATTTGGCTTTTTATCTAGTGCCATTAAACTGAAAATTTTAAACGGAATTCTAGGTATTACTAAAAGTAATCCTTTACTATAAATGTAATGTCTGATTTATAATAAAAAATAAAACAGTTCTGAAGCAAAGTGACTTGATCAGTACAGTGGCTTTAATTAGTAGGTTAAACTAATGACTTTCAAGAAAAACTGCTAGTATTTAAAAATAGAATCAGCCATTTAAAAATAACAGTGTCAGCTTGGTGTGAGATCAGTGGAGATTAACATTGATGCAGTGGCGTTGATATGTGCTGTAATATGGAATTGAACTTTGGTCATAAAGGAGCCCACTTCTTACAGCAGAAAAATAAAGTTGACATCAGAGAGAAAGCAGGAGAACAATAGTTCAATTACCAGTGAAATTAGGAACTTTGGTTTTCAAAGTTTTTCTTAATTGTACAAATTGATTTCTTTAAAGACACAAGTTTGAAAAATGACATCTGTTTGGGCTCCCATAAAACATAAATGAAAGTCTCTCTGGGTACATTTTATTTTAGGTTAATATATTATTAAAATATTAGTTGTATATAAATTTAAATATTTATATTGAGTAAATGTATGAGTGTTTATTCATGTATTAAATATGCACTTCCTAGATTAAGAAAGACTTACTGAATACATTTGGGCACAGATGTTGTCTTCTCTTCTTTTGAGCTGCCTGAGAATAGCACTCTGAAAAATTGAATGTAGCCTTTTAGAATAGTTCATTAATAAATGTTTTATTACTTTATGGCAGAATGGAATAGAAAAATGACACATTTTATATTTGATCATGGACAGCTAGTCAAAAACAGCACAAATTTCTGACTTAATTCCAAAAAAAATTAGAAAAGATGATTACATATAATATTCACATTAATTTATTTCTTCAAGTGACTTGTTTAATTACAATAATATGCATATATATGCATAAACATCCATTCATATTTATAGTTATAGGAGTAAAATTAAGAATAATCAGTAGCCTACTATTATACAGAAAATTTATTTTATTTTGCTTTCAAAATGGAGAATTAGAAGAACTCTTCAAGAAGATTGTAGCCCAGCTGGGCGTGGCTCAGTGGTTGAGCGTCGACCTAGGATCCAGACTATCAGGGTTCAATTCCTGGTCAGGGCACATGCCTGGGTTGTGGGCTCGATCAATGACTCTCTCATCATTGATGTTTCTATCTCTCTCTCTCTCTCCCTCTCCTTTCCTCTCTCTGAAATCAATAAAGATATATTTTTTAAAAAGATTGTAGATTATTATAATCATATTCAACTAGAATAACTATATAAAATAATACATCAAACTAGATATTCAGTTTGTTCTGTAACTTGTTCTACAAATATGTATTAAGGAACTATTTGGTTACATTCTATTTTGTCCGCTAGAATGCAAATTGCAGGAAAGCAGTGCTATGGTCTGTTTTGATTACTGTTTTATATCCTGCACCACTAACCATGCCTACACAGAAATAGCTATTCAATAAACAATGATGAATGAATGAATGTCAGGTACTGAACTGTGTGATAGGTGTATATGGAGGACAAAAATAAACAAGTGAGCCACCTTAATGTCTAGCTGAGAGGGTGAAGGTAGAATAAAAATTGAAGCACTTACATCAATATATATTTAGTGAAAATTGTGTTAAGTGATAGGAAGAAAAAAGTGACCTTTTTTCATATTTGAAAATCTTGCTCTTGATAATAAATCTCTCTTCCACATTGCCGTAAAATATGCAGTCTACAAACTGCACTAAATTGCTTAAGTTTAGGCTCAAAAGGAGAAAAGATAATGTAGTCTATGACTTTTCTGGTAGTTTATATTCTAGAATTAAGGGTGTGAATTTGAACATGGTTACCCGTAGTGGCCTGTTAGCATGAAAGATCTTTAGAGATGCAGGTGGTATTACACAGGAGCTACATTCAACCTTTAAGATGTCAATGTTCCAATGTCAGATTTTACACACAACTCTAGGAGGAAACCTTAATTATTTCTAAATTCAGAATGTTTATAAATGTTGTCATCTTCACATTTATTTAAAATATTTATTACATAGACTAGTTAACATTTAGAATTCCATCCCCCTCTCTTCCTGTATCGAGTTACTCTTCTAAAATGGTAAATAAGAGGATTCACTGTTTCAAGACTATAGACAAAACTTTGTTTACTAGAATCAATTCCAAATTTCAGCAACTAAAGGAATTTATGAATTAATAAAATTATAGGAAATAATCAATTCTAATATGAGGTACATAATATACTGTTGGACACTTTTACGGCCTTCCTTGTAAAAATTCAATTCTGTTTTAATCATGAAAGAATGGAAAAATATGCAAACTCATATTTTTGAAAGAAGTACATTGAGATGATCACTCTCACTGTAGAAAGTGCCTTCTTTTAGAAAGTTTTAAGCATAACCTTCTTTTAAAAAGCAAACTGTTCCAGATCATTTAAAAATATTTGCAATTTATTTTTTAATTGAAGTGTATATATAAAACGTTGTGAAAATATTTATTATATAACATGATCAACTTCCCACTGGTCCTTTCTTCCTTGGTTGAGTTTGAGAATATGCCACAGCAACTATGCCCCTATATCTACAGAGTTGATGTCCCAGATTCCATTGAGCACCTAGTAAGATCTATAAGAAAATCACTTACCAAGACATATATCTTAATTTCACTCAGTTACTTTATGCAAATATTATTCTGCCTACTATAGCCCTTGTATTTTATTTGTATTTCATGATGTATTATGGCCTTTGCAACTGGACTTGGAGGTAGCATCTTTCAATAGCTCAGTTTTTCTGTTATTGTTTTAAATTTTATCTGATTACTTTTTAAAATTTATCTTTATTGCTGAAAGTATTACAGGTGTCCTTTTTATCCCCCCATTAACCCCCTCCACCTAGCTCCCACCTCCTTCCCAGGCCGTTACCCCGTTATTGTCTGTGTCCATGGGTTATATATATATGGCACAGAATTTCTTTGGTTAATCTCTTTCCACCCCCACACCCCTTCCTTCTTCCCTCTGAGATACGGCAATCTGTAGCTTAGCTCAGTCTTTAATAATAGTTTCCATTGTTTAGTTCCATAGAATACAAGACAGTTCTTATGCGGAGTTACAAAAAGATTTCCTAAGTGCTTAGGTAGTCATTTCATTATTAAGTTTTTACTCAGTATTTTGCGAACAGCCATATAGCTAGTAAGTAGTAAAGCTGGGAATCTAACAAGTATTGTCTGTTTCCAGTGTAAGCATGCTTACTTAAGGTCTGTGCTATGAATAGATGGATATGTTGAATTACAGCCTCAAAAAGAGACATTTTATCTTAAATAATAAATGCATGCATGAATGAAAGAGGAAGTAAATTGGTACATAAAATGTATCTGAACACTAAATAAAGGCAGGAAATATTATCAAGAAATATGATATATTTCTAATCTATAGGCTGTTTATCTTTCATTTTCATATTTTGGTTCTTAGCTTCAAAAAATAGGGAAATAATTATCTGAGCTTATGTAGAAGGATAGGCATACTACAGTGTTTTCTCTCAGGAATGAAGAGTCCAACTTTACATTCCAATTTGTTTTAGTTAGATATTCCTTATCATATAAATTATGCTAGTTAACAACTGATATTTCAATAAATATGTATTTAATATTTGTAAATCTCAGCTTTTAGTACTTTTTAACACATTTTTTTGTATGTCACTTAAGTCATTTGGGAAATTCCATAAAATATCTCACTAGAAATTGTTCAATTGGTTATTTGCCCTGTCTTAATTCAGTTATGAATCTTCTTAATCAGCTAATGGGTAGCTACTACAATCTATTGTCAGGGAAATAAAATAATGTGATTTGGTGAGATGAAACTACAGGATAATCAAAATATAACTAGCTAAATATGTATTTATACCCATACATACTTTCTGATTCAGAACCTTATTATGAATTTTTCTTGCCATTTAAAATCTAAGCTAAATCTCTCAAGACTCTTGTGATGCTGTTTTCATGAAAATTCAAAATTTAATGAATTTTACAGGAAAAAGTTCTTTCTTTCCCAGTAGAAAATGGAGTATTTTTGTACAATAAAATTCAAATATATTCAATTTTATGGCTATTTTGTCTTTTCTGAATTAACAGCCCTGCTTTCTCAAGTCATTTTTGACAATGAATAAATTATTTTGAGCTCCAAAATTTGCAATGACTTGATAAAAATCTTTCAAATTGTCTTCATTGGCCACCCTACATGCTAATACCTGATTGTGTGTAGGCCATGAAGACAGTTCTTCCTGCTATTATCTATGCAATTTTTTTTTTTTTTAAGAATATCTTTATTGATTTCAGAGAGGAAAGGAGAGGGAGAGAGAGAGATAGAAACATCAATGATGAGAGAGTCATTGATCGAGCCCGCAACCTGGGCATGTGCCCTGACCGGGAATCGAACCCTGATCGCCTGGATCCTAGGTCGATGCTTAACCACTGAGCCACGCCCGGCCGGGCTATGCAATTAAGTTTTTTAGAGTCCAGTGAATTTCTGAATTTAGAAAAATGTGAAAAATGCTTGCTGATTGCGCTGCAAATTTGTCCAGGATCCATGTTGTTTAATTATTCGTGACTTTAAAAGTAATATATATTACAATTTATTTTACATCATTAGATTATTAAATAGAATGCAATGCTCCATTAATATTCACCACTTATAAATGTTTATTTGTTAGTGTCTTTTGTTTTGCTATAAATAAAACAAGATCTATAGAGGGAGTATATTGATCCAATCTCTAGAACTATACAAATTGGGTTGAAACCCCAGCTCCCCATTCACTAGATATGTAAACCTTGGGCAAGTTGCTTAAACTTTTTATGTGTCACTGTCTTCCTTTGTAAAATGAGGATCATAAAATACCTACTGTAGATGGATGTTGTAAGGACAAAATGAGCCCGGCCGGGCGTGGCTCAGCTGTTGAGCATTGACCTAGGATCCAGGCATGGGGGTTTGATTCCCGGTCAGGGCACATGCCCGGATTTTGGGCTGGGCAGCCAATCAATGACTCTCTCATCATTGATGTTTCTGTCTCTCTCTCTCCCCCTCCTTTCCTCTCTCTGAAATCAATAAAGATATATTTTAAAAAAATAAAAAATGAGTCTATCTGTTTTAAATAATCAGAAGAGTGCCTGACACATTTTTTAAAAATCCGTAAATGTTAGCTAACATTACTATTCTTAATATATACTTTTTCGTCAAACTCAAACACAAAAGTTGCTGAAATTAAAAAAAAAAAAAATTGTAAGAAACTGTGTTCATGTACACAAATAAAAAATGACATATGGCTCTGGCTGGTGTTGCTCAGTGGTTGGACCTTTGGCCCGCACACTGAAGGGTCTCAGATTTGATTCCCAGTCAAGGGCACGTACCTGGATTGTAGGTTTGTTCCCTGCCCCTGGTCAGGGTCCTGTGGAGGCAACAAATCAATGTGTATCTCTCACATCAATGTTCCTCTCTCTCTCTCCCTCCCTCCATCCCTTCCATTCTCTCTCTAAAAAAGCAGTAGATCTGGGGGGGAAGGCAAGGCAGATGCCCAGTGAAGGAGATCAATGGGGGGAAAAAGAGACATCTGTAATGCTTTCAAAAATAAGATAAATTTTTTAAAAAAGCAATGGAAAAAATACCCTCAGAAGCAGCTCTTTATCTACCACCAAATTAAAACAATAATAAAATAATTACCCCTTGTGGGATTATTTTTAAATGTTCCTAACTTTAAACCAGTGATCAACTCCTACTGAGGTATAACAAACCTGATTTTTCAGCATTGCTAAATGTGAGATAATAAAGCAGTACACCACATATATTTTATTCATGCACAAAAATCAATGATACATTTAGAAACAGGTTTGAGGAGACTAATTATGTCCAGTAAGAAATAGTAGGTAAATGTGGCTGACATTTCTTGGAAGGCTCTTTATTAAATGTAAGAAACCCAAATGCAGTTAGCTTTTTTATTTAATCAAGTAGTGTTTCCAGTATAACTGAATGGCTATTGAAGCTTTTCTATCTCGTACTTGTTCTTAAAGTCTTCACTGAATGTTTAATGCTCTGGCATCTTAGTTTGGAGCTTCTTTTAAAGGAGTCTTTCATAAAACTTGGGACAGAAACCAGCTCTAGAAGACCACATGGAGAGTTGTACAAAAGCGAAACAAATTATAACAGCTCAGAGTTACTTGTTTGCTTGAAATTTCTCTCTTCCTTCTTTCTTTTTTAAAAAATGTTGAGATTAATCACTGACCTATTTTTGTTTATATAGCTTAAATAGTTGACAACTTTATATAAAAGGTCACATAAAATCATTTTATAAGTGAAAAGAGAACTAGACAGTCTTTTGAAATGAAACAAATGGAAATTTAAGGAATACAATAAAGACAATTTAACACATTTAAAATCATTTCACTTCACATACTGTTTTAAATCATGTAAATCAATACACCCATCCAGAGTTGTTGTGAACAGTCTTCAGTTTTTGGGTATCTTCAAAACTTTATCTTCATCACAGCATTCCATACATTATTATCTGATGATTGGAAGAGCATAGAGGTGGAAGAATAGAGACCTGGCTTATCATGTTGTTTTGATGTGTTATGAAAATTGAGGCTCAGTAAGATTTTTATGTGTAAGTGGGGTTAATCATTCATTCCCTGACTTCTTCATAGGTTTATTATAAGAATTAAATTAAATATTGCTTGTTTTCAAATTGTAAAACATTTATAATAATCAGAGGCTATTATAACTATTATAATAAACTAATTTATCTAATTATCTAATTATGTTCAAATGACTCTTCACTGTCCCATGAAGGTTAGTTTCTTTTCACACTCAGATCAGCCACCTTGCAGATGGTTGTTGTCAGTCACCAGAAGAAATAGATAAAACATGTACAGATTCTTAGAAATTTAACCCTTTTTGTTGGTAAACAACCCAAACCTTGATCAAACTGACAAACATAGTTTCTATTAAAGCATTTAGGACCTTTGCCATAATGGCACAGTTTGAAGGCTAAGAAAAATATAAGAAAATATTTGTGGAAATAATTAACTTTCCCCCCATCGCCACCCAAAACACAATCTAGTGATTGCATAAATTTTGACTCTTGGAAATTTAACTGATTATATTATAATTAGCTTTTTTGTGTGATCAACACAGATATTTTAACTAGCAATTCCATCCATAATAACATTTTAGAACTGGATTTGATAGAATTAGTTGTTAGAATTAATACAAATAAATTATTGTTGCCAAAATTCTACTTCATGTTAAGCATTTGTAAACAGTCTCTGAGGGCCATCTTCCAAAATACTTTACAAACATCTTTTGGCACATTAGCTCTTAACAATTTGTGAGGAATTTTTTTTTTTTTAGAAATTGATTTTAAAATGACATGTAGATATAATCATTTTTATTTGATGTAGATGAATTATATTTAGAATGTTATCTGCTACAGTATATGGATAAAAAAAGCTAGGTTCTTGAGATAATATATTTGTTTAACATTTTAAGTCCTTTTTATTTTCTGTTGCAATAGAGAACTCTTTAAAAGGAACATAGGAAAACCTAAGTTTAGAAGAAGAAATAGGAGGTCTTGCATCAATATCACATAAACATTAATTAAAATGGGTAAAATAGCATGGAACATTAGCCTAAAGAATATAATATTTAAGCATTAAAAAATTTTTGAAATATTTGAAGGGATGTTGTTTTGAAGAGTGATTGTACTTATTTTTCCTATTATAAGGGCTAGAACTATTATCACTTAGTGATGGTTACTGGGTCATTAATTTTCATTTTGCCTCAAGATGTTGGATTTTCTAATAATCTGAATCATATATCTATGGAATTACTTGTCTTATTCTTCTGATCACTCTCATTTGTTAAGGATAGGTCCTCTATGTTTCTGCAGTAACACATATCCTTACTAGAGAGAGAGTTAATTGTTCCTACTTGAAGGACACACATTTTAATCAAACCACTGAGCTACACTGGCTGGGCAAACATAGTTACATTTTTAAAAAATTTCCATCTCATTTATTTGTCACAAGAAGTATTCACCTAGAAACCATCAAACTCCTTGTCAAGAATATAGTGTAGTTTATTTAAAGATAGGATGGGTAAGTAAGTTGGATAATGTCTATAGAACATTTCCAAATCTGAGAGCCTATGACTCTGTTAATAGTGACCTTGCTTTCCCACTTTAGTCTCCTACACTTGAGATTTCCCCTAGATTGTTCATATTGTCAAGCAAGATTAAAGTGCCCCATTTTGTTCAGTTCTATATGTTAAACTGAACTCTCTCCAGGTCCCTTGACACATACTGTCTTGTGCTTTTTCTATAACGTCTTCCCTGGAAAGACATTATTTAAATCAAGGTCCCATATATGGTAGAAATATGTATTTCTATTTCATGCAGCTGATTATCATAAGGATATAGTTAATGGCAATACTATTAATCTTATAAGTGGATCCACAATTACATAGATCATTCAAACTATAAGTGTTGAGCAAGCCAATAAAATCCTTCTGTATGTAAAGGCAGGTAAAGTTATTTCAGCTTTCTAACTGAGTACTTCTCTGAAACAATGAGTTTTACTAATGGTAGAGGACAGATATGATGAGAAAAAAAAATTCTTTTAAGTGTACAAGTACACTCAGTGCAAAGTATCAACTAAGAAGCTTTTAAAAATTGCAAAGTCAGTGAGGACAGGGTGTGATTGACAAGGAATCACAGATCTGTATTTTTAAAACGGATCACTAGGTAATTCTCATGAAAACTAAAATTAAAACAGACAAACATTGGTCCAAGAAAATATTCTTTTATGCAAGAATTTGTTTACAACCCCAAGTCTTATCCCACATGAAATGGGAAGATTGGCTACATATTGCAAGTAATTTAGTTACCATTTTGTTTGACCTGTTTTTATTCTTTGTGAAACTTATATAAGGAAAACAGAAAAATAATAAATGTTCCCACACATATGCATAATTCCACACTGCATTGTGTGACTCATATTTCTAAAATAGTATAATATTTAGCTTTGAAACAAGACCACCAACCATATAATACTGCTTTTCTTCAACTAGTAAATCAACTGAAGTTTTTTTTATTTATTCAACCTTTGCAAATAGGTAATTTAAAATATACAGGATAAGGAGATACAAGAAGACAGCAGAGTAGGTGGATGTTACACTCACCTCCTCCCAGGACCAAACTGGAATTACAACTAAAATGTAGAGCGATATACCTGAATAACCAACTGAAGACTAGCTAAAGAGAAATCTTTCAACCAAGCATTTACAGAGGAAACCACATTGAGACTGGTAGGAAGGGCAGAGACTCAAAAAGGTCTGGCCCTGCTCCCATGGGGAGTGGCTGAGATTCTGGAGGGATATCTCAGCTGTGTGGGTTCCCCCCAAGAAGGATGTTCCCCCAGAACACCAGATCTGGGAAGAGGTGTCCACATAACATCTGGCTGTGAAAATCAGCAGAGATTCTGTGTGCCAAAGAGAGATGGAGTCTACTAGAGACACAAGTGCCCTCTTACAAGGCGAACAAACAAACTTTTGTTTGCAGCCACTCACTCTGGGCTTTGGCAAGGGTGGATGGAGCATACTAGAGTTGCTTGAGAAGAGACTGAGGTTTGTAGCTCTGGGAAGTGAGCTGAAGAGACAGAGCCATAATACCTGTGCTGAGTCACCCTCCCACACAGCAAATGCCATCTTTCTTGGATAAAGGTCTCCCCTCCATGTGGCATAAAATTGGGGAATGCAACAGCCCCACCTTCTGGGCTCTCTGTTGTCCCTTGCTATGGAGCTTGTGCCCTGCTGAGGAGTTAGTTGCCTGGGCTAAAGTGTAGAGATCTGGGCAGACTCAGGGAATGTCTGTGACTGAGTTGTGTGGCTTTAGGTGGGGGCCATTCCCCTCACACTCCTGTGAACCTGACTAGCACCTCTTCCTCACAGGAGACCCAACTCCTGGTGTCTCCACCCTGCTGAGGTCTAAGCTCATCTAGGACAGACTGAGTTGTGTGACTTGGGGTAGAGGGCACTCTCTCAACCTTCCTGCAAGCCTGACTGGCACCTCCTCCTCAAGGGAGATCCACTGACCCCATCATCCCAACTCCTGGTGGCCAACCATGCTAAGATTAGCCTCCTGGCAGAATCTGAGACAGACTGAGTTGTATGGTTCTAGGATAGGCACCATTTTCCCCTTGCATGTCTAAGTGGTGCAGAGCCCTTCCTTCACACAGCCAAATCTAGGTCTGTTTGGGCCTGAGAAGCTCTGCTGGCCTCACCCTGACAACTCCCTGAGACCTTACCCCACCACAAAGGTGTGTGAGCACCCACTGGGTGTCAGTTAGACTTGGGAGATCCTGGGACATTTGCTGAGTGACCTCATATCCAGCACTGGCACCGAGTTTGAGCCTGTATTGATCTGGCAAACACCAGTTGTCCCTACCTGATAACTCACTGAGAACCTACCTCATGCAACCCAAGTACTAACAAAGGCTTTTTCAGTGACTGAGCCCATCAGACAGCTGGCAGGTGGAGGTAGGCAGATGCAGGTCTCAGGGTGCCTTGGGCCTTTTGCTGACTTGTCCCCTAGCCCAGTGCTGGCAAAAGCTAACCTTGGTATGCAGCTTGGTCATTTGCATGCACTCCCAGACCCAGTAGAGGCAACTACAAACTGTGGATCACTTTGTGGCTCCAAACAAGTTGTCCAAGGCTAGCCACAGGCAACATCTGACACTGGTTGACACCAGAGTCGCTCCTAAGAGGCCCCAGAACCAACACACCCAGTAGCCAGCTCCAAAAAACATCAGAGCAGGATCTAATCACCTTCACAGGAGGCATATCAAAAGGGAGATCTCAGCAGACACCGGACCCTGCTGAGGAGAATAATGCTTTGTGCAATCATCACCTGCACAACAACTCATACACTGTGGGTGGGGTTGAGCCTTACAGTCAGCTAGCCTGGCATAAATGGGCCAATAGCAATCAAGACTCAG
Organism: Miniopterus schreibersii; assembly: GCF_964146895.1. Taxonomy (NCBI): domain Eukaryota; kingdom Metazoa; phylum Chordata; class Mammalia; order Chiroptera; family Miniopteridae; genus Miniopterus; species Miniopterus schreibersii. The sequence goes on along the minus strand of NC_138118.1, from coordinate 23,444,031 downwards.
TAACAACAGGAGTGCCCACATAACCCACACAAGAGGCATTCCTGGAGCACCCAGCACAGGTGATCAAAGAGACTGCACCACTATGTCCCATAGGACAGCTACTACATAAGGTCACCCTACTAAGATTGGGAGTCATAGCAGATCTAATTAATACATAAAAACAAATACAAAGAGGCAGCCAAAATGGGGAGACAAGGAAACATGCCCCAAATGAAAGATGGAGATGTAATCTACAGAAAAAGAGCTAAGTGAAATGGAGGCAAGCAATTTATCAGTACAGAGTTAAAAAAAATGGTTATACGAATACTCAAGAAAATTAGTGAGAATTATGGCAGCATGAAAAAGAACATAGAAAGCATACAAAGAAACCAATCAGAAATAAAGAATACAATATCTGAAATTAAGAATAGACTAGAGGGAATAAACAGTAAGCTGAATGAAGCAGAGGGTCAGATCAGTGATTTGGAAGAGAAGGTAGCAGAAAACACCCAATCAGAGCAGCAAAAACACAACAAACCAAAACTAATGGGGCACAGCAAAAGCAGTCCTAAGAGTGAAATTCATGACATTACAGATCTACCTCAAGAAACAAAAAAAAATCTCAAATAAACAATCTAACTTGTACACTTAAAGGAACTAGAAAAAGAACAACAAACAAACCCCAAAGTGAGTAGAAGAAAGAAAATAGTAAAATAATAGAGATTAGAGCAGAAATAAATAAAATAGAATCTAAAAAAAAAATAAAAAGATGAATGACATTAAGAGCTGGTTCCTTGAAAAAATAAAAAAGATTGATAAACCTTTAACTGCACACATCAAGAAAAACAGACAGGACCCAAATAAATAAAAGCAGAAATGAAAGAGGAGAAATAACACTTGACACCAAAGAAATGCAAAGCATTATAAGAAACCATATGAAAAACTATATGTCAACAAATTAGACAATCTGGAACCAAAGGTGGAAAGATGGGGAAATACAAATTGGTTGTTAAAGAATAGTCACGGGGATATAAAGTATAGCATAGGGAATATAGCCAATGATACTCTAATAACTATGTATGGTGTTAGATGGATGTGAAATTTATTGGAATCATTTAGTAAATTATGTAATACCTAATCACTATACACTTAACACTAACATAATAATGCATGTCAAATGTAATTGAAAAATAAAAATGGGCAAAAAGACTTAAAAATGGAATTGCCTTATAACCTAACAATTCCACTTCTGGAAATATATCTGAAGAACCCCAAAACACTAATTTGAAAGAATATATGCACCCCTATGTTCATGGTAGTGTTATTTACAATAGAGAAGATTTGGGAGCAGCCCAAGTGCCCATCGGTATTTTTATACAATAGAATACTACTTGGCTGTAAAAAAGAAGGCAATCTTACCTTTTGTGAAAGCATGAATGAACCTTGAGAGTATTATGCTAAGTGACATAAGCCAGTCAGAGAAAGACTAATATCATATGGTTTCACTTATATGTGGAACTTAATGAACAAAATAAACTAACAAAATAGAAGCAGAATCATAGATACAGATAACAGACTGAGACTGACAGCTATCAGAGGGGATGGGCTTGAAGGGCTGGGTGAAAAAGGTGAAGGGATTAAGCAAAAAAAAAAACAAAAACACCCTTATAGACACAGCCAACAGTATGGTAATTATCAGAGGGAAAGGGGATTGGGCAGGAGGTAGGATAGGGTAGGAAGTTATAAATGGTGATGGAAGGAGGCTTGACTTGGGGAGGTGAACACACAATACAATGTACAGATTATGTATTATAGAACAGTATACTTGAAACTTACAAACCTACATAATTTTATTAACCAATATCACCTTAATGAATTTAATAAAAATTCTAAAACAATAAAGGAAAAGAAAAAAATATATAAGATATTGTGAATGAATTTTTATGCAAGTAATAAGTTTTGCAATTACATTTGAAGTCATTTTTAAATATGTTATTTATCAAAGAAAACCAAAATTGATATGTATATAACATAAAACATCAAGATCTAGCAAGGAATCTGTTTAATAAGGATTATAAGTTTTGTGTGTACAGTGAAGCAGTGTTGAATACTAGAAAGAACACTGTAGTAAGAATTTTCTCAGAGAGAAGACCTGGGTTCTGTTAATGAGCTGGTTTTTAAAACTTTTTAATTTCTTTTTCTTCGTCAGTGAAATCAGAACTTTGAAATAGATTATGAGAAAACTTCCTTACCATTCTAAAATAATATTTTGATACCTTAACTTCCAGACCCAAGAAAAAATATGTATGTGTATTTAAAAGTACATATAAGCAAATGCTTGCATATAAAGTACGTATATAATTACAAAACAGGAGCATAAGTACAGGAAGTCTTTGGAGGAAAAGCACTCAAGGGAAATCAGTTTATAAAAATTTTAATAAGGTGTGTTTATTGTTTTGAAAACTAAGTGTTTCTATTTTCTGACATAATATCAGTAACTGTTCATTCTGAGGAATGACTAAGACACTATGTTCATTTGAAGTTTTAAAAGTTTTTATTGAGCTTCACAGAATAGAGTCTATTTGAAATGATATCCTGACATGCTAAATCAAAAATGTCAAGCTTTTTTACATTTCAAAGTCCCACAGTAATAAAAAATGTCGTTTAATTCATGAAATACAACATCTTTACACAGGAGAACTCTGATAGGAAGATCTTTAGAAATTTGAGAAGTTTAATGATACTGCTGAGCACTTAGACTTTGTTATTTATGATTGCTGTGTTGTCTTTAGGCATCCTAATTATGACTATTTCAGTGTTTCCTATAATTTTATTAGATTTTTATCTATTTGTATCATAGTGTGCTACACTCAGCAGAAGTCCAAAACATAATTAAAATATGAAAGACTTTCACAATTCAAACATAGTGTTTTGGTCTCATTTTGTTTTAGTATCTCTTTCTGCTCACCTAGTAGTAGATAGTATGGTAATTTTTTTTTTTTTTTTTGAAGTCAATCTTTGCCTGAATTATTTTGGGAAGGAAACTTTTCATGGCTTTTTATCTAAATTAGGTCTTTTCTTGCTTTCATTCTTGTCTTCATCTTTCTAATTTGAAAGAGGATTTCTTAGCTTATAGTATAATGGTATTTTGAAGTTCCCTGTGGAATTCTCTACCTCAGGTTTTTTGTGAATTCTCTCTCTCTGGGCCTAGTATCTCTTTATGATACTTTTCTATCAACCTAAATGCTTTATAATTAGAATGTTTACCAAATAATTTCAACTTAAAAATATAAAGTATTTTTATTGTACAAAGTCAATACTTATTTTACAAAATAAATATTTTTCAATACTTACAAAATAAATTCAATGACTGTTTTTCAGATTCTACATATACACTTGATGATGTTTTTAAATTGACTTTCATTGTATAAATATTGTTTTAATTGTCAACTATTGAGTAGCAGTTATTTGATTTATTCAGTAGACATATGCATTAAAGGTTTTCTGTACAGACTTCGGTATGATGCAGGCACTATTCTGATAGGCAAGAGACCTTGTTTCTGATTCTAATATTACTATTTTCTTTAACTACTTTATAATCTTAGGAAACATTAAATATCGTTGACTTTCAATTTTCTCATTGCAAACCATTTAAAAAGTCCCTCATTACCGCTGTATTCAAAAACAGACTAGCCTTCACCGGTGCAGCTCAGTTGGTTGGGCGCTGTCCTGTGCACCAAAAGGTTGCTGGTTCGATTCCAGGTTGGGACGCATGCTCAGGTTGCAGGCTCCATCCCTGGTGGGGGTTGTGTAGGAGGCAACTGATCAATGTTATGCTCTCACATCGATGTTTTCCTCTTCTCCCTTCCTCTATCTCTAAAAATCAATAAACTATTTTAAAAAAAATAGAATAGAAAATTAATATGGGAAAATGTAGAAAAATATAAGCATCGCGTATATGACTGGATTGTATAGCCTTTAAGATTCTTCACAATTTTGAGTGTCTGTTGTTCTATATACAGAATTATTAATTATTCTTTAATTGTAGATCATCATCATATTTCAATTATTAAGGAAAATGTTCAATTCTGTTTGGAGTTTGTATGTGTGTGTATGTGTGTGTGTGTGCGGGGGGGGGGGTTGACCAAACATATACTTCAGTGTTTTATACATTTATTATTTTATATATTTATTAAGCATCTACCATGTGTCCAGTACTATTCTAGGTACTAGGGTTACATTTGGGGAACACACACAAAAAACTACTTAAATAGCAGAAAGTTCTAAGTGTTGTTTGAAACATAAAGCAGAGGAAAAAGGAAGGGGGTCATATTGCATTTTTAAATTTTGTGGTCAGATTTTGCCTTATTGAAAAGGTAACGACTGAGCAAAGACTTGATGTAGTTCAGGGGAATGAGCAAGCAGATATTTGGAGGATAACATTCCAAGACGGATATGTAGTAGTGCAAGCCTTTAAATAATAAGTATACCTGATGTGTTCACTCAATACTAAGGAGGTTGGATGGCTGGAGGTGAGTGAATGGGGGATCATTAGATTAGAAAGGAAGAGGAGCCTGATATTGTAGTCATAGTAGTGCCTTTTTGGTGCTTATAGTACCTTGAGATTTTATTTGAGAAGAGGAACTATCAGGAGTTTAGAACAAAGAAAAGACTTGATCAGATTTAGATTTTACAAGCATCTCTCTGGCTGCTGTGCTGAAATAGTTTGCACATACATGGAAACAGGAAAACAAGGTAAGATGTGATTACATTATTATCATCAGAATAATAATGATGGCTTGGTATCAAGGAGGTAGAAATGGAAATTTTGAGAAGCGATTGGTTCCTGGATATATTTTAAGATATAACAACAGGATTTCCAACAAATTGGATGTGGATATGAGAGAAGGGAAAAACTGAAGCCAGTATTTTTGTCTGAGCAAATAAAAGGATAAACCATCCATTTAAATGGAAAATAAAAAAGACTCTCCATTGAATGGGTAAACAGGGACAGGGAGAAAGAGTTCAGTTTTGGACATGTTGATTTGGAGACATCTATTTGACTTTTCAATGGATCTATGAGGTAGGCTGTTGTACATATGAGCTGGAAGTTGAGAAGGTATATCTGAACAAGAAATCAAAATTTGAGTTACAGAGTTATATTGGCATTATTAATAGTTATATGCGAACAGAAGTTCCAGTATAATAGATGTGGATAGAAAAGAGAAGATAAAGGACTGAGATTTAGGGAACTTCAACATGAAGAGATCTGGAAGAGAAAGATAACCCAGCAAAGGAGATTGAGATTAACAATGTTGTTAGGAGAGAACCAAGTGTGGTATCATGGAAGCCAAGTGAAGAAAATATATCAGGAGCAATGCATTTGATGTTACTAAGTCAAGTATGAGGAGAGCTGAAGAGTCACCACTGGTTTTAGCAATTTGGAGGTAATTCATGCTTTAAGATGGGAGCAAAACACTTTTGCTGCTGGTGATTATCTTTAATACATAAGAAAAAATAATAATCCAGAGAAAGTGGAATAAACTCCATTATGTGATTCTTGGATATGTGATTCTTGGATATGTGATAATAAATTGTATTTAGTGCACAAGGGAAGGTTTTAGAGAGGAGTAAATATCATTTATCTCCAGAAACTTGTGAGAGACCATAATATATTGTATGTAGTTGTGAGAATTTCTGGAGAGTCTTTCTAGTTGCTTCAATATTCTCTGTAGAGAAAGAAACAAAGTCATCAACTGGGCGTGAGTATTGGGATGGGTGGTTGGAAATTTAAGAAGAAAGGAGAAGGTATGAAATAGTCCTCTAGGATAGTGAAAAGTACATGGAACAGTGAAGAATAGTATGATGTGAGCAACCTTAGGGGTCCTTCAACACTTTGTCCAAAAGAATTTAAACTGAGCATTGAGAGTTGTGTGTTTCTGTGTGTATATTTAGCTACACAAGTGTAGATATTCAAGAAGCAGGGAGTTAGATTTAAGCAGGATTGTAATTTTGCCTAGTAAAGGAAATTTAAAGACATTGAGATTTATGTAGTTTACTTTATTGAAGGTCTGAGTGGATCAAATGATTGTGAGAGTTGAGATACTTAAATGAGCTGGAAAGACAGGAAATTATTAATAGTCAGAGAACTAGATCCATTAAACAAAGAGTATGGAAGTATGGGCATTACTTGTAATAAGTAGGTTTAGAAATTACTAGGGAGTTAATTGGCTTGCATAACATGGAAACAAGATACTTAGAGGAAAGAAGATCTAGCAATTAAAAGGCCAAATTTCAGGTAGCATCATATATGTATATATTGAAATTATCAATAATTAAATCAAAAGTCAAAACAGGAAAAGTGAGTTAGGTGCTACAATAATTAAGAAACATGGAGAGTTTAATTAATTGAAGGTCATTAAATGACTGCTGCAATGAAGGTAATAAACAGTATAATCTGATAATGGGAGATTTAAACTAGGACTTGCAGGGAGGAAGGAAGAAAAATGGAGTAGAAAAAATCATAGCAATGGAATTGGCCATCTTTCAATGTGACTTATTTGATAAAAGGCAGTCTCTTATGTGGTTTTTAAACTTTTATTATGTCTAGCATAATGTGGTAACCCAGTAAATAATAATAACTTTGAGTTATATGTCATTTAGAATAGAGAAGTACAGTAATTCAAACACAAAGTGTCATGAAAAATACATAGATGAAAGATGCTAGAGAGAATTCTGTATTAGAGAAAAAAGTATGAAAGAATAAGGGAATAAGGCAGGTGTAGGTTCCCTTACAGATCTGCAATTTATGAGTCAAGTTCTTCATGAAGGTGTTTCACCTCTAGAATGGAAATAAAAGTAACTATCCTCCAAAGTTGATGTGAGGTGTAAGTACAATATTTTTGTAAAACACTGGGCACAGAATAAACATTCAATTAATATTTGTTTCCTCCTTCAAAGCAGAGATTTAAATATTGAACATATTTACAGGGTATTGTAACACAGACAGACTCCTGAGGTAAATAGTTTCTATTTCCATTACCATTGATGAACATTTTATGAGCTCATTCATACACCATGTGGTACTTCGTGACTTGAGAGTGTGTTTGTGGACTCCTAGAGAGTTTCCTTTTTCAATTTCTGACATAATATTACTTATTACAACACCTATTGGGAACAACAGTCAGAAAAAGGAAATTTGGACATTATCATTCTCTTTTATAATGAATATTAAAATAAGTGTGAATTTTTATTTTACTTTTAAAAATTATGTAGATATATAATTAATATGACCATTGCATAGCATGTAAGTATATAAAAATGAAATATTGTAATATTTTATGAATAATGAAATGCATATAATTGAATGATTATATGGCAAGTTTAAAGGCAATATGTATTTTCTATTAAAATATGTTCATGTTGAAAGAATGTTATTAAAAATGTAGTGGGTTATGTAAAGAATTTTAAAAAGAATTGAGATATATTCACTGTTTTTTATGATCAATAAGGGAAGTAAAAAAATGACCCAAGAAAAACAAGGATACCATATAAAGTGATATATTGGGACAGAGGGTGTAGTTTATTCCATAGTTATTTCAGTACCGAAGACCTCTGCCATTTCCTAGAATCTGTAGTCCTTGTTGAATCCTCTACATTTGGCCAGAAAAAAAAAAAAAAGTACACATAAGGAGACTGCATGAAGGATATGAAAAGATTTAAAGGTCAGGCCTCAAAGTTTTGAACACCATGTTTGTTGAATACTACTGGGGAGAACTAGTCATATTGTCCACCCAGAGGCAAAGGAACTGGGAAATACAGTCTAAATGTGTGTCATGGAGGAGAATTCGTGCTTCTGGGTAAACTAAGTAGTCTATTCCAGAGTTGATGCATTATTAGATGTTAATTTAGGTATGAACTCTGTGGCACTATAAAAATGTAGAAACAGTATAGATCATTTTAAGCTATTTGGGTACTAGATAGCCAGACAATGCTTCACAGAAGAGATGGACCATTGAAGAACTCTTTGCAAGACAAAAGAAATTTTGTTTGTTACAAAAGATCGAGTATGTTTTTCTGGGAGAAAATAACAGTGAGAGGAGAACTGAACTTGTGATATATTTCAACAGTGAAATTAGTCTGAGGAGAAAAATGACTTTAATTACTGAAGCATAGGAAATTCTCATATATAGATAAGTTAGACCAGACTAAGGTCTATGTTGGATACCAGGATGAGCAATTGTGTGATGATTTGGAAGTTATATTTACAGCTATGTTATTTTAAACCATAAGGAATATAATGTTAACAATATAATTAAGGGATTTATAGCAAACAGAAGTATAATCCTGAGTTCTAAGGTTTGATTTTTTTACATTATAAGAATCTGAGTGTAGAATTATTTTAATGTGATATTCAAGATAGCTTCTTTTTATAAAGAACAATGTGTAAATATGTGTATGTACACATACAAATCAGTATTTATGTTTATTAGTCATTTATGGGTTTAGCATCTCAATAATCATTCTATACATCACTGATAGATTCATAAGGTTTTAAAGCTGGGAAGAAATATTGAGGTAATCTAGTCCTAAGTAGTCAAATGACTTTTCCAGGGCATCACAGTTAATGCTAAAGTTAACTGTAGAAATGGGTCTCCTAAATTCTGCAGCTTAAGATTCTTAAGAAGGAAATGATATTTTTTATTGTCTTAATTATACTAACTAGCCTGGCCAGGCATGGCTCAGCACTTGAGTGTTGACCTATGATCCAGGTGATCAGGGTTTGATTCCCGGCCCGGGCACATGCCTGGGTTGCGGGCTCAGTCACCAGTTGGGGGAGTGCAGGAGGCAGCCAGTTAATGACTCTCTCATCATTGATGTTTGTATCTCTTTCTCTCCCCCTCCTTACCTCTCTCTGAAATCAATAAGATATAAAATAAAAATTATACTAACTAAAGTGTGCATAACATAAAAGTGTCTTGACTAGATTGTCTTATTACTTTGAAAAATAGCTTAATTTAGCCACAGTTTAATAAAAAAAATATAACTAGTAAGACACACAAGTGGATATACATTAGAAAATAAATTACAAAAAACAGACTATACCACCTACTCAGAACTGAACTAGACAAGATAAAGTGTATGAGAACCGCTATTGCAGCAATGAGTGCACAGCTGTTTAGGATTCTACCGAAATGTAGGAAACATTATTCATGGACTAAAGAAAGGAAACTAAAGAGAACAGCTTTAAAACAGCATCTTCATATTTAGCCTCATATTGCATATTTTACATATTTTAATCATATCTCACTTTCTTCCAAAATAGACTTGAGGCTGTTTATAACAAGATAATGTTACAATAGCACAGACACAGGATAAGCCAGGATGGGGGACTGGTGGAAGAATACCAGGCTACTCATTCTGGATTACTAACATTGAGGGTAAACTTTTATTTAGGACCAACATTTGACATTTACCTTCTTGACACTCAAGTAAAAAAAATTATATTACTTGGTAAAATAATCTATTACTTAGTAAAAAGAAGGAGCAAGTGGGTTCCCTCTCTCTCACAGTTTTGACTTCTAAGAGGAACTTATTTTGCAGTTATTTCATAAGGCAGTTTTATAAGAAGTGGCCTGAACATCACCCTATAAATAAATACTGAACTTCTGTTTTTTGCCTTGTTCTCTGTGAGTTCTTGGGACACAGAGATGAATTTGAAGCATTCTTACCCTAAAGGAGCTCACAGCCAGTATAAATCTAATTGGGCAGTAAATGGAATAAATGAGTTCTTTGCAAGATATAATGGTAGCCCAAAGGAAAGAGTTGTCAGCACAGTCAAAGAGAGAAGACCTCACAGGGGAAAAAATGTCGAATTGATCTTGAAGTCTGAATAGATTAAAGATTAAAAGAGATATGGTAGAAATTCCTCTTATCCTAAAAAGAAAAGAGACACAATGCATAATAATTTATGCAGATATCTGTGACAGAATTCCTTTGGGGAACTTAATATAGTTCAGATATCTAAAATTTAGGAGAACTGTTTAGATAAAAAGTACTAAAATTTAAAGAATGAGCCCTTAATTGGTCTCTTTGGCCCTATGTGAAGGTCATAGGTCATATATATTTCACCTAATGGTATGTTTTTCTACCACTAAAGTATTAGAATTGAGACAGTTCACATTTTTTTGGCAAAGTCTATTATTTTTGGTTGTGGTAAAATGCATACAACATTAAATTTACCATCTTAACCATTTGTAAGTGTACAGTTCCATTTTAATAAACATATTTATATTGTTGTGCAAACAACCTCCAGAACTTTTTTATTTCCCAAAATAAAACTCTGTACCCATTAAACAACTCCCCATTTCTCCCTCTCCCCACCTCTGGTAGCCACCATTCAATTTCCTGCTTCTGTGAATTTGACTATACTAGATCTCTCATTTACGTGGAATCATACAATATTTTTCATTTTTGTGACTGGCTTATTTCACTTAACATAATGTCCTCAAGAGTTATCCATGTTGTAGTATGTGTCAGAATTTTCCTCCTTAAACAGTTGAATAATATTCTATTGTATACATATACCACATTTTATTTAATCATTCATCCATCAATGGATTTTTCACCTTTTAGCTGTTGTGAATAATGTTGCTGTGAATGTGTGTGTACAATACCCCTTTAAGACCCTGCTTTTAATTCTTTTGGATATATATATGCAGATTTGGAATTGCTGGATCATAAGGTAATTCTATTTTAAATGTTTCAAGGAATCACTATACTGTTTCCTGTTGCAGCTGCACCATTTTACATTTCTATCAACAGTGCACAATTTCTCCACATCCTCACCAACACTGATTATTTTATGGTTTTCTGAGAGTAACCATCCTGAGAGGTATAAGTTATATCTCATTGTGGTTTTGATTTGCATTTTCCTAATAATTAGTGAGACTGAGCATCTTTTCACATGCTTCTTGGCCATGCAGTCGTCTAAGAAATGGCTATTCAAATCCTTTGCTATTTGTTTAATTAGGCTATTTGGTCTTTTTGTTGTTGTTTTAGTTCTCTATATATTCTAGATGTTAACACTGTACCAGATATATGATTTGCAAATATTCCCCCTTATTCTTTAGGTTGCCTTTTCACTCTCTTGATTCTGTCTGTCAAAATGTTTTATTCTAAATCAGCTCAAAGGAAACTCGATAGCTGAGATTCATGAACTAGGGAAGAAAAACCCTTTCCTTGAAAGAATGAAAGTTTGAATTACTAATTGTTTCTATTCATTTATATTTTGAAATATTAGTTATTAATTCCCATCTTGTCAAGAAAAAGATTATGGTCTTTAAGTCCATAAGCCTAGAACAGATTATGGTGCCCCAGGCCATATTTAATAAAAATAAAAAGACAGCCCTGACCAGTGTGGCTCAATTGGTTGACGTGTTTACCCATATGCTCAAAGGTCATGGGTTCGATTCCCAATCAGGGCTCATACCTAAGTTGCAAGTTCCATCCCCAGTCGGAGTGCATACAAGAGGCAACTGATCAGTGTTTCTCTTTGGCACCTATGTCTCTCTCTCTCTCTCCCTCTCTCTCCTTCTCCCTTCCTCTCATTCTAAAATCAATAAAAATATATCCTCAGGTGAGGATTTGAAAAAAGACAATTAGAATAAACTGTACAATTTTAACTCTTACAAATATGATAAAAATATTGGTTTATGATGAAATTAAGTCATTTCTTTAAATTTTTTGCTTTTCTCTCTCTCTGTTCTCACTCTGTCTAAATTCCTTGATACTGTTCTTGCTAAACTAGTGCCTGGTCTCTCAAATACATAGTCTAGCACACTGTCTTCATAAAAATGTGAGAGACTCTTCTTTTAGACATTCCATTGACTGACATAAACAGACATTAATAATAGCAGTAATTTTTATAGTACCTGCTAAGTACTTTTTTGGTGCTCTACTCTGGAAAGAAGTGAGGAATGAGAGATTGCTTCTCACATTGTTGTTGTTTTTTCCCCCTTGTAAAGGTTTATAATCCAATGAAGGAACATAAAGCAAAAGATGGATAAAATATGTTTGCTGGCCTCCAATGTCCAATATTTATTTTTTCTTTTTTTAAAGGGACGATTCTTTTAATTTCTTTTTTTAAAAACATCTGTATTGATTTCAGAGAGGCGGGGAGTGAGATAGAAACATCAATGATGAGAGAGTCATTGACCTGCTGTCTCCTCTATGCCCCCTACTGGGGATCAAGCTTCAACCTGGGCATGTGCCCTGACCTGGAATTGAACTTCAATCTCCTGGATCATAGGTGGATGCTCAATCTCTGAGCCACACTGGCTGGGCAATAGTAATTTTTTAAATTTTTATTGAATTTATTGGAGTAACATTGATTAATAAAATTATATAGGTTTAAGGTGTTCGATTCTATAATACATCATCTATGTAGTGTATTTTACATAGCATATGAGTGACATTTACTCTAATAGATAAGCCCAAATTTTCACACTGTTTTGAATAAGTTGTTCCTAAGAAGGTTAAGTTAAAACATGATAACTTACTTTCATTGATCCATATGATCTGTTGTTTTGGTGATTTTTCAAGACTTTTCCCCCTCAATAGATAGTTATTACACCCATAAACAGGGTCTCCATCCTTTATATACTCAAGTAGTAAGAACAGACTTTGGGCTGTGCATATACAATTATAATAAAAAGAGGTCTCATTCTCACTCTACTCTTTAACATCTACTTCTGGGCCCTAAGCTTATGTGGATATGCAAGCTTAATACAATGGCAACTGTATTGGAGTAAGCTCAAGAAGGAAATACTCAGATTTTGGGCACACAGGAGGAGAGTTTAGTTTTGTATCTGACACACCAAATTTAAGACTTTGATAGGAATCCAAATAAAAATAATTTAGTATGCAGCTGGATTTAATGAGTTGAAGATCAAGAGCTAGATCTAAGTTTCCAAATATTTATTTCCAGAACTGACATTTTAAGGTGGTGGTCACCCTCTTCACTATTTAGGAGTAATACTAATTTCCTGAACTCAGCAGCTGGCTTTGTAGTTCTAGAATCTCAGAAATGGGCAGTGGTCAGGGATGTTTTGGGCTGAAGACAGACAAAGAAAGAGAAGAAGATGCATTTTACCTACTTTTCAGTTTTTCTGAGGACCATCTCATTGCTGTTCCAAAAGAATTACTCACATAGGACATTATTTAATCTATGGGTTTTTGTCTTTTTTTTTTTATCACTTCTCTCAGTCATGTTATAAAAACCATTATGAGTCAACTTTTGACCTTATTTCAAGTCTTTACCAAACCCTGTTCTCTGTTACCAAGTAGGGAAAGTCCTCTAAGAGTTTGACATGTGACAAAAGGTAGACAGGTAGAAGGGAATTGTGGTTGCTTTCAGTCCTGATGTGGAGTTCTTACCTTCATGATTTGATAGAATTCATTTTCCAAAAATTCTTTCATTTCTGCTTTGTTCAACGTGTCACACTCCTCATCCTTGGTGGCATATTGGTAGAAAACTTCAATGACAGTGACAATGCTTTGTAGGAATTTAGGCATCTTTTTGTAGATTTAATTAACCTAAAAGGGGGGAAAAAGAGAGACCCACCTCTTATTGTTCCTTTTTCTTGCTTAAATACATAAGTAGTTTCAATTATTTGTGAAAATGGTTCAGCATTAATGGTCCCTCATTAATTTAACTCTGTTGTAATCAAGAGCCAATCCAGAGTTGAAAGACTTGTTCAGGTCATATAGCAAGAAAGTGATGAAATTAGGAACAGAAACTATATATAATATTAAAAAAAGAAAAGAAAAAAAAAAAAGAAAAAAAAGGAAGTACTCATGTTTGACACTAAAACGTACATTTTCTGGATGAAGATGAATAGAGGATTACTGAACACTGTAAAATACTGCTTTCTTGATTTCAGATATGGCAAAGATTTCTCTTAAATATCCCAAACCACCATTTAACAGAATGAAGTTATTGTTATAGATGAGTCTGGTCACAGTTTTCCTCCTGGTATGGACCGAATGTTTGTTTCCCCACCCCCTCCGCCCCCTGCCAATCACTATGTTGAAATCCTAACTCCCAAAGTAGTGGTATTAGGAGGTGAGGCCTTTGGTAGGCTCTGCTCTCAAGATTGATATTAGCTCTCTCATAAACAGAGACTCCAGAGAGCTAGTTCATTCCTCTGCCTTGGGAGTTTACAGTTAAGAGGTGCTATCTGTGAACCAGAAAGTAGGCTCTCACCAGACTCCAAATGTTCCTGTATCTTGATCTCAGAATTGTGATAAATGAATGTTTGTTTTATAACCACTCAGTCTATGTTATTTTGTTATAGCACCCAAACAGAATACTCAACAGCATATCACTGGCAGTAGAGCAGGATTTGAACAGAAATAGCCTGCCAAGAGGGCCCATAGCCATATACCAAATATTCAATAAATATTTGTTGAATATGTGATTGAGCATGTTGACATATATATCTGTACTGTAGGTTTAAAATAATAATTTTAACTGATTCACTCTAGAACTAGAGTAATTCTACTCCATTAACATCTCAAAATGTGCTCTTTTTAAGGGAGACTCATATTACTGGCTATAGCCTATTTATCAATCCTCTGAAGAAATGTTCTTTTGTTCTTCTACATCCTAAGGAAGACTCACCATGCTTTCCTGATGTCTGTCATGTGACTAATTTGATAGACAGTTGAAGAAGTGGAAAAAGCTTAAGAACATCACCATTTTTACCATCACCCCCATGTCTTAGCTACCAAGTGCGCACGCAGGCACACACACACACACACACACACACACGTACACACACGCGCACACACACGATGCTTTCTTAGGGAATGTGAATATCTTAATGATGTCTTTCTGAGATGAATGAACCTGTCTGTTGTTTAACACAGTGAGATATATATGAGTAGAATGGCCAGATATGTAGCCACTGGTCTCACACATAATGTCCTTGGATGGATTTTCATTTCAAACACATTTGATTTTGTTTTTCTTTTCTTTTTTTCCTGGAGTATATAGCCACTCTTCTCACTCTTCTAGTTACTCAAGTTTATCCTGCTGCTAAAACTTTCTCAGGGACTTCACTAGCAATAAAGAAGAGCTTCTGAACTTTTATATTATTTACAATACCAAGAAAGTGAATTTATTCACCAAATGTTTTTGAGCAGCTCTTATAGCCCAGATATTTTTCTAGATACTTTATGTGTCGCTGAACAAAATGTACAATGACTCTGGCCCCCTTGGGGCTTTAATTTTACTATTATTTAGAATTTGTTGTTGTTTTCCTGTCTCTTACTCCCTTTAGGCTGGAGTCCATTACAGATATAAGAACAATGAGACAATGTTATTTATTATTCCTTCCAGCTAGTGCTTCATCAGTTTCTTTACAAATGCAAAGCACAGTAATTTAATTTTATATTTGATATGTATGTATTCTATATAGTATATGACTTTGCCTACATTATTTAATGGCTAAAATTTTTGATAAGTTGATATAACATTACATAAATAATGTTTTTTAGAATTTTCAGGCATATATAATAATATCATCTTATGAAGGACTTTATTAGTGTTTATAAAAACTACTAGATTATTAAAGTTTTCATCTGCTGACTTTAAATGCAGGTACTGTAAATGTTTCATTCATCATTTTTATTGAGTGAACATAGTTCATTTTCTCAACCAGTTTATTTTATTAAATTGCAGAACCCCATGCTAATACAACGTTAAGATTGTAAATTTTAACCTTCATAACTCAATAAAGTGAAAAGTTAGAGTTTTCATAACAGCATTAATACCTTACATTTCCAATGTCTTATAATAAAGTATACATTTAGAATACTAACCAGAAATTCAGGAATTATATATAATCAGTGTTGGACAAGTTAATGTTACTAAGAGGATCTGAACTTACATAGTCTCTGATTTGTTTCTAAATTTACAGCTTAAACAGTGCACTAATGGAGAGATTTTGCATTTAATTTTGTAAATTTTATAAAGCAGACAAGAACAGATACTAAAAGTGGAAAAGTTGATAATGATTATTGAGTATGATGACTATTTCATTAGAGAATTTAGAAGCAACCTTGCGAATTTTTAATCCGTATGTTGGGTTTTAGAATATTTATAACATGTCAATGTTATTTCCACCTCAGCTCCTTAAAAAATTTCTACATAGGGAAAGGTTTCTATTTACATGATAGCCTGTAACTGAACACCTTTTAACGTATACTGAGACTAAAATCAATTGTAACATCCTACTGTGGTTCCAGTCATAGTTCTATTTTCACAAACACTAATTTAAGCAATATACACCTAGGTCCACCAAATGTATTCAAATGTTAAATCACTAATAAACTGCAACAACACAAAAATGAGTTCAAAGAAAAATATTTCTTAAACTGGCACATCTCTATTACATGTTGTTGTAAAGATATTTAAGTGTAGTTATTGAAATGTAAATTTTTAATCTTTTTACTGGAATTTGTTTCCTTTGTTGAGGTGTAATGAGTTTAATCAAATTATATTTTTTATAAAATCCTTGTAGAATTATCTACATTAAATATGCAAATTATATTATTACTGTAGAAAAAGCCATACATTTTTTAAAAACATAGTTATGTATTAGGTATTACATATTGTATTAAATTTTATTTTATATTTCATATTAGAGTTTACATTTTAGATTACATATATTGTTTTAGAATGTATATTCATACCATAGGCCATATAATACATATGCTTTAAAAAATTTATTTAGTTTAAATTGAATCACTTAAAGAATCCAGAAGAATGCATGCACACACACAAACAAAATCCAAGGATGTGATCACACAGGCAGTCTCTCTAAGCCTTCAGCAATGTTGGCAACAAACAAGGTTACACTGTGAAGAAGCATGCCATAAAATTGGCAAGGTGGTTTAGTGGTTTTATTTATTGGCTCTTGTTCAGAAGTCAGGTAATTGGGTTTGGGGTTGTGTACTTCATATGATTTATTTTCAAAGTTCAGACAAAACTGCACCTGGTAGGCAGTTGCCTTCATTGTGTGATTTGACTTGAATGACTTGTGTAATGATTGTTTCTGAGATAGGAAATGAAACAGAAACAGTTTGGGGGGAAATGGAAGAAATATGACCAATAATCAATTATTAAGATGCCTATTAGGTATCTAGTAGGCCATTGCATATCTGGACCTAAGGCTTAAGAAAGTTTTGAACCTGTGTAGGGGTGCTTAGATTGTGCTCCACAGACACCTAGGGGTCTCTAAGACACTCTTAGGGAACCTATGGGGTCAAACTAGCTAAATGTTTTAAGATATTATTTATCTTTTTCACTGTATTTATATTTGTACTAAAGCTGCAAAACAATAATGTGTAAAGGAGCCTTAGCATAAATGAAGGCAGTGGCCCTAAATTTTCATATTCTTCATCACCATATGTACACTGTTTAAAAATAAAAAATCAATTTCACTTAAGAATGTGGAAGCAGTAAAAAGCTATTAATTTTATTAAATCTCAACCTTAGAGATTTTTAATATTGAAAAAATACAAATAAAAATAAATATTTTGTGATAAAATGACAAATATTCACGTAGCCACTTTTTTCATGCAATACCGTTATTTTAATTTTATTTTTTAATCTTCACCCGAAGATATTTTTTTCCATTGATTTTCAGAGAGAATGGAAAAAAGAGAGAGAGAAACATGGATATGAGAGACACATCAACTGATTGCCTCCTGCATGTGGTCCCGTTCCCCAACTGATTGGGGCCTGGGATTGAGCCTCCAACTGAGGTACATGCCCCTGACCATAATTCAACCTGAGAACCCTTCAGAATGAAGGCCAGCACTTTAACCACTGAGCCAAACCAGCCAGGGCCAATACTGTTATTTTAAAGGAGCAACTGACATGGCAACTATGGTTATTCAGATATGGGTATGTTGCAGACATTTTCTCAGAAATGAATGAAGTGAGCTTGTCATAACCACTACTATGAGTTTTATAGCTTCTTAATACTTAAGGATTTGTATGATAAGCTTGGTGGTGATGTTGAAAATATATTTTATATATATATGCATTATATAATGAAATGTGTCAACATTTGAAAAATGAGTATAACTGATGAAACTAATATTTTACAAATGTCCAATGCAGAATGTTACAAAATTATTCATAGCTGAAAGATCCATTCAAAGTGCAAGATAAAAAAAATGGATTTCAATGTAAGAGAATATGAAAAGTTCATTGATATGGTTTTAGATTCTGCCTTGCAAACACTCTTTTAGAAATTTTCACTTGTTAAGATTTGGTAAAGTATCAGAGGATAATATTCACAGTTATCTGAAAATGCTATTATAATACCCCATCCTTTTCTAAATATATATCTTTATGAGACACAATTGTCTTCATATATTTCAACCAGAAGAACATATCTCAACAGATTGAGTACAGAGTCCAGCTCTCTTCTATTAAGCCAGACCTTAGATTTGCAAAAAATTCAAAAAATGCCACTCTTCTAATTAATTTTAGAAAATATAGTTATTAATATAGTATTTTCATGATAAAATGTTATTTATGTGAAAGTAATGGGTTTGTTATTGTTCTTTTTAAAATAATTAATGAAAATGCTTACATTAAAAAATTAGATTGCACTGATTACTTTGGAAGTGGCTTTTGCCTCAATTCTAAGGGAAAAATAAAGCTCAGCCATTCCACATTCACTGAGGTTTACGTCAGATAATCTTGTGGCCCTTTGTATAAGATGTTTATTTCATAAATGTGTGTGCACAAATAAAAAAGATCATGTGATTAAGGATACCCTGACTTGAAATAGGTAAATATGCTTTAATGGACATTTTATTTTAATAACTTTAATTAAAAATTCTCTAAAGAGAACTCATAACCGATATTTTACACATGAGATATACATTATGCAAATTATATTTTTTTAGCTTTGATAAGTATACAAAAATATGTTCAGATGAATAATATTAAGATACATATTTTTGGAAGGAATGAAGATGTTATCTAGTTGATATCCTGGTAAACTTAATCATTCTTCTTGAACTATATCACCTCCCAAAATAACCAAGAAGTGATGCTCTCTTGCTTGACTTTCTATTGAAGCTGACTAGCATCCATGTATATTCTAGTAGAAAATTCATGCAGTAAAAACCACATCTCCACCTTTTTTTTATCACTGTCATTTCTGAGGAACTTCTACTTGATAGTATTTTTAAATCCTTCATGCAATTTTCTTATAAAATAAAATATCTCTATCAATCGAGCAAATTTACATTATTAATTTGAATCTAGGTACTTAGAGAACATTGATTGTAGTTTTGCTTTTCCTAAATTCTTATAGTAAGAAGCATTTAGAGTCTTATGTTTTATAGGTAACAGCTCCTAAGATATCAAATAACTCATTTAGATGAGGAAAATTTAGAGAAAGGACAAACCAGTTCAATCAGAGTATGAATTCTGTGATTCCTCTGTGTTAACCTTGATCTGAGGGATGGCACCTAATTCTTTAGGCCAAATCCATATTAGTAATGAATGTTATATGCTCCCTGAGCAGATGGAATGCCATTCCTGGTGATTATGTAATTATAACACTTTTTTTCACAAAGTCATGAAATAATATATCTTCTCTTAGGTATACCTTTAACATCATATAAGCTATAGTTACACTACTCAGTGTATAGCTACTTGAAATATAACAGCAAATTTTAGGCTCTTTTTTTAAGAAAAATATATGTTTTTATTGATTTTAGAGGGAGAGGGAGGAAAAGAGAGAAACATTGATAGGATAGATCCCGCAACCCAGGCATGGGACCACACTCAACCAACTGATCCACACCAGCCAAGGCTAGGCTCTTTTTTTCAACAAATATAAACTGTAAAGACATTGTAATAGGAATTCTAAATTGCAGATGAATATTTTGAATGGCCACAGGTCTATAGTAGTATATCATGACAAGAGGTAAGAAATGAGATGATTATAAAATCAAAACCCTGTTGTCATGACATAGTTGAAAACATAGTTGATAAGAGTAGAAAACCCCAGTTTGGTTCACTGGGTAAAACTGAGTGAAATTTTGAAAAGCCATAATATTAATATAGTTAAGAAAGACCTAAAACTGGAACAGAAAAAAAAAATTCACAACTTTTGTTTCAGTGTCTTCCCTTCTATCAGCTACACCTCAACTTGCCATACTTTATCCAGCACTGTTAAGGATCTAATATATCACATCACTTTTATTCAATATATACATTCTTTTTTGAGCCTTACTTTCCAGACTACTCTGAAGCTTTGTGTGAGGCCAGTAATTCTCTTTTCTTGTTATTTCCAAACTAGTTAGCATTGGCAGAAATTATACATGTTTCTGTTGATAGAAGGCTTTAAAAAGTTAGGGTTGCAAACCTACAGCCTCAAAATACAAAGGAACCCCAGGGTTTGGGGAAACATATTTGGCAAGGATGTATTTGATAAGGGGCTAATTTCCAAAGTATACAAAGAACTCATACTACTCAGCAAGAGGAAGACAATCCAGTTAAAAAATGGGTAAAGGAGCTGAATAGACACTTCTCCAAAGAGGACATACAGATGGCCAAGAGCCATATAAGAAAATGCTCAATGTCACTAATCATCAGAAAGATGCAAATTAAAACCACAATAAAGTATCATTTCACACCTGTCAGAATGGCTACCATCAACAAATCAATAAACCACATGTGCTGGCGAGGGTGTGGAGAAAGGGGAACCCTAGTACACTGTTGGGGGGAATGCAGACTGCTGCAGCCACTATGGAAAATAGCATGGAAGTGCCTCAAAAAATTAAAAACGGAACTGCCTTTTGACTTAGTGATCCCACTTCTAGGAATATATCCTAAGAATCCTGAAACACTAATCAGAAAGAATATATGCACCCCTATGTTCATAGCAGCACAATTTACAATAGCTAAGATCTGGAAACAGCCCAAGTGCCCATCAGTAGATGAGTGGATAAAAAAGTTGTGGGACATTTACACCATGGAATACTATGCAGGTGCAAAGAAGAAGGACCTCATACCCTTTGGGACAGTATGGATGAACCTGGAGAATATTATGCTAAGTGAAATAAGCCAGGCAGAGAAAGACAAACATCACATGATCTCACTTGTATGTGGAATCTAAAGAACTGAATAAATTGATGAACAGAAATGATTCAATGACATGGAAGCATGGATCAGGCTGACGAAACTCGGAGGGATGGAGGAGGGCAGGTGGATGGAGGAGAAGAGATTAACCAAAAAACTTATATGCATATATGCACAACCCAAGGACATAGACAATGGTGTGTAGAGGGACTGGAGAGGGGGGTAAGATAGGGTGGAATGGGTCATTGGGAAGAAAAAGGGACATCTGTAATATTTTGAACAACAATAACAAAATTTAAATTAAAAAATTAAAAAGGGTTTCAGACCAACCTGTGCTTTGCAGTACTGCTTGCCACTGGTAAGCTCTTTATTGTCTTTCCTTTGTATTTTCTCAACTTCTTTCAGACCTTTCATAATATATTTGCTCCTTTTTTCAAGTTTATTCTTTCTTTAATTTGTTCTTTTTCTAATTGTACTATATAAAATTCTTAAAAGGACCAACATTTATTAAACAGTACCAGAAATTAGAATCAGTGCTTAACAGTTTCTTTTAATCCTAATGATACTAAAAATTAAGTGTTATTGTTATCTAATATTAAAAAATAATAAAACTGAAGACCAATCTATTGTTATTAATTGGAGGAGCCAGGATTCAAAGTCATGATTTTATGACTCCCAAGTCAGAATCATATCCATTACTATGTGCTATTCCTGTTTTATGCTGAGAATCTTAAGTGATTTTCACTCTTCTATCCTAGCAGTAGTTTCAGTCTTCCTAAGAATACCTTCCTTTATAGGAATCTCAAATTGACTCATTCACCTACGCAAGCATTTAATCATCTAACATTACTGCAGCAAATATAATATCCCAATCATTATAACAGATTTTTAAAATTTCAGTTAATTTTGCTCCTGCCTTCCAGAGGATCAGAATCAACTAAGGGAGATAAGACCAGTATTCAGTAAATGTAGGCTGCATGTTAGTTTTACTGGGCTGTCATAGTAAAATACCATAAACTGGGTACCTTAACCAATAAAAATTAATTTTTTCAGTAAAGCGGGTACCTTAACCAATAAAAATTAATTTTTTCAGTAAAGCAAGGTGTATGCAGGTTTGGTTTCTCTTAAGACCTCTCTCCATGGATGGCAGACAACTACCTTCTTTCTGTGTCCTCACATGGGCTTCCTCTGGGCATGCATCATCCTAGTGTCTCCTTGCCTTTTTATAAGGGCACTGGTCTTGTGGATTAGGGCCCCACCCTTTTTATCTCATTTAAATGTAATTACCTTTTTAAAGGTCCTATCTCTAAATACTGTCTCATTGCCGAGTAGAGCACTGGGCTTCAACATATGAATTTGGGGAGGTCATAATTCATTGTATAACAGGCAGCAAATATAGTGTTCTTTAATTATCATATTTAATAATTGTGAGTTTAAAAAACACTATGGGTGTTCAGAAAATTGAGAAGGAAGTATAGATAGATGAAGGTGATTCTGACCTATATGCCATAGGAAAGGAGATATAAACTAGAACATGATGGATGGTTTAATCTGTAAAATGGTGACACAGGACAGAATATTTCTTATGAAGACATTAACCATATGAGTAATACTTGCTAATACTTAGGAATTAGCAAGGTCTGTATAACAGGATAAGAAAACGTGTGAGTACAGATGGTAATGGCTTTGAAAAATCCTCTCAAACTTGGAGTTAGGATATCCTTGAAGTTAGAGATGTTTCTCTCCGTCCTTCATCCATAGCAAAAACTAGCAGACTTAGGATTTTTGTTTTGTTTTAAAATCAACACATAGCCCAGCTGAGCATGGCTCAGAGGTTGAGCATCAACCTAGGATCCAGGAGATTTCGATTAGTTTCCTGGTCAGGGCACATGCCTGGGTTGTGAGCTAGATCCCCAGTCGGGGGCCTGCATGAGGCAGCCGGTCAATGACTCTCATCATTGATGTTTCTATCTCTCTCTCCCTCTCCCTCCCTCTTTCTGAAGTCAATAAAGATATATTTAAAAAATAAAATAAAATCAACACATAAATCTAAATTGGATGGATTCAAAACTAAAACGGTCAGTTGGTGGTAGATGAGGTAAACAATTACCGTTGTCTGTTGCATTGAGTTCAAACTTTTCATTTTGTTCAGGTTTCATTTTGTCTGTCCTTCATTGTCTCATCCTTTCTTCAGGCATAAACCCTGTGTTTCTACTAGGATAGCATCAATACTATCCTTAATGTATAGACCCTGTATCTAAATCTACACTTATACTCCTGAATTTATCTTGCTGAAGTGCTCTACTCAACTTCTCTTTATTAATTTGTTTTGTAAAGGCAATGTTCAAGTTCAGTTTCTACAGGGGTAATCCTTGCTGATGTTTGTAATCCGTGAATTCCTAACTACATAGAGCAAAGTATTTGATAATATACTAATTTGCAAAGATCTTTGGCTATTTCATGCAAGCAAATTTTGTTTTCACAAATACAGGCAAGGGTTTCATTTGCTACCTTCTACATTGCATTGTGCATACAATCGGTACAGTACGTTGTAAACATATATTGACTACAAAAGCAGGAGCTATTCTGTAGCATAGGTCAGATATTCAAAAAAAGAGAGAAAGACACTCATAAGCCATAGGAGGTGTTCATTGATCTTAAATGTTTGTCAAAGCTTTCTCTTCCTATCCTTTATGTTGTTGCATGCGCCGTGCTCTTATATTATGCTTCTAGCTTTGATCTGGAAGCTTTGCTAAACTATCAGATATAAAGGCTGCAAAAATTTAACAAAATCTTCATAAACTCTATACAAAGATGATGCTTTTATGGCAATATTATTTGGCTCTATATGACATTCACTTTGAAAGCAGACAGAGTGGCCCTAAATATTTTTGTTCTGATTTATATGATTTTGGAGTGAAGTTTTATTTTTCTCCCCGTCTCATTTAACCCATCTATATCTATATCTATATCTATATCTATATCTATATCTATATCTATATCTATATCTATATCTATATCTATATCTATATCTATATCTATATCTATATCTATATCTATATCTATATGTATAGATATAGATATAGATATAGATATAGATATATAGATATAGATGCTATTAAAAGATATGGTGTCATTATTACATTTTAATTTAAAACTAAAATTTTAGATACAAGAAAACAGTGAATGGAGCATTATTTAAATTCATAGCTTTTAAAAAGTGGAAATGGCTTTTTACCTATGTTACTTCATCAAAGACTTAAGATGATGTGACCTTTTTTTCTACTTTGTGTTATTTATGAACATATTATTGTAAGTAGCAGGTAAAATTCTTTTAAAACATTTGTTCATGCAATATCATATACCTTTGTTTAATTTCAGCTCAAATACCCACCCTTTTCCTGTAGACATACATATGGTAGGACTTTTAATATTGGTCATTTGTTGTGGCAAAATAACCCATGCTTGTCTGGAACATACACATTTGGCTGTGCTTACACAATTGCAGAGTGGTACTTCTGCTTTGACTGTCACATTAGTCTTTATTTCTGCAAGTTGAAAATTACTATGTAATCCAAGTGGTACAATGCATGACTTAATCTTGACTCCAAAGGCTGCTTAATGAATTATTTTTAGCCCATCCTAGCCTGTAAATTCTCTTTGCTAGCTCTGAAACACACACAAAAAAAATCTCTTTCTTATTCCTTGGTATAAGCAGAGCTCAGTCTTTAGGAATAATTTTTTGTTGCATTCTTGGAAATGGAACAATTCCCCCTCTTTTTACCCCTAATGAATTCAGCTTAGAAATAAAGCATAAGTTGATTTCTCAGTAAATTATCTGCTTACATTACATTTTCAATAAATCACCTTCCTGCACTTAAAAGGACAATTTGTAAAGGCCATTGATTTGAGGATGCAGAATTGGGATTTGAGGCATTCAGGGCAGGTTAAAAGAATGAGCAATGCCACCACATGGTGAGTGATTTGCATATTAAACATGTTGCATGAAAAGGAGAAAGCCATGAGTGAAGACTGAAAAGCAGAGAGGCAAAAGAGAGGTACGTAAAAATACAGATTCAACAAAGTATATTTCACATACTGACTTGCTATAATTGCCATTGATCCCTATTTGGCTCATTAATGTAATGAGAGAACTTGGTTGAAAGGAAGTTCCAAAATAAGTTCTAATTCTATTGAAAGATTATTGTGCAGCTATTTAATTACCTTAAAGAAGTCTAGGCTATTTCTATAATATCAGAACTTAGTAGAAGGATTACAGTCTTTGATAAATGTAGAGCCTTCTTTGTGAATCCAATAAACATCATGGCCCTGTGAGGACTTCCTGAAGAAGATACAGAAAGTACAGGTAAAAATGATAATTAAACCAATAACCTTCCACTTCATATAACTATATATATAAAATATATATATAACTATATAATTATAGTGATTCAGTATTACTTATTTGGGCGGGGCTTTAAAGTTTGTTCTCATTTGATCCTGAACTTTTCAATATGAAATTATAATTATACCTGTAGTAAAAGAAAGTGCTACTGTAAAATATTAAGAATTTTTTTTCTAAATTGTGACTGTCCAGTACCCTCTCCAAAAATAATTTTGGAACTGTTGTAATGTGATGGTATTTATTTAGTCCAACTCTACTCATTTAAATTTCTTTAAAAGTTACATTTCTCTGGTTTAAATCCCAGACCACCTTATTAGTGCAAATTATTTATCTGCTTGACGTTTTACAGTGTATAGCCTTATTCATTTTAAGGTAAACTGAAGGTCTCAAAAAGCATTTAATTAGAAAAAAGAAGAAAAAGAAAAAAAATTGTTTTCAAGGCCAGGAAAGTGATGATCTTATGTTAAAAGTCTGGTATTTAATTAAATTTACATAAAATATGTAAATAAAATGTGAATGCAGCAGCATACGAATAATAGCAAAAGCAGGAAATCAACGGAGAGGTCCTGTGCTCTAATAGCTTGCAGGATCCCTGGGTTCCAGCTCTAGTTTTGTAATAACTAGATGACTGACCTTTCAAAAGTCATTTATCCTTCCTGGACTTCAGCCTCCTCACGTATAAAACAAGAGGTTGCTGTAGATTCTGCCTAAGGTTCCTAGAAGTCTTTAATTCCATGGTATAGGCTATATATTATGGCTTACTATTAGAATCATTTCAACAATAAAATATAGTTTATCTTTGGAAATGATACAATATATTTTCTGCTTTTCTATTGAACACTACTATAGGTTTAATCAAGGGTGAACAGAACCAGGAAGATCCAAACAGAATATTTTCATTTGGAAATTATTAATTGGAGATGGGGAAAGAGAATAACTGGGAAAGGAGAAACAAAAGAAGAAAGAAAGAGATCTGTCTTTTAGGTAGACTCTGGTATGAATTCTTGGGTGTCTAATAAATTTCTCAAATTATGCCCCAAATTAAACTTCTGATCTTTACCACAAAATCTCCTCTAACTACATGTTAGTGATCTAAGGTGATGGAAACTGTTAGACAGACAAGAACAGAGCAAGGCCTATGGGCCAGGTACATAAACTCACCAGGGCAGAAAGCGCTGGATGCCTAGCAATGGGCAAAACGAGGAAAACAAGAACCTTGTCCCCAGGGAAACCTATACTCCCCCAGCATATTACTGATCATGCGGTTTAGAACCCCTAAGCCTTTCCTCCCTAAAGATAACATCCAGGCCTTAGTTGTATTTCAGCTCCAGGCCCAGAAAAGCAGCAAAACCAGACAGGTGACCCTGTGGTTGCCTCAGGAGCAGCTACATTGACTAATGACCCCCTGCCCTGGCACTGACCAATCAGTGGAGACCACCATCCTTCAAGAGCATACCTGGAAAGATGATGAATATTCTATTAAGGCCCTCCCCTGAGACCTCCTCTAAGATTTTCACCTGCAAGAGAGAGATAAATATGCTCAGGAAAAAGGACCAGCGGAGCATGCCAACACCATCTCCTTTCCCCTTCTTCCTTCCGAGGGTACCCCATGAGACTTGAAACCAGGGAAGCAATGGGAAGCAGCAGCTCATCTGGGGCTTATGGACTAAACCTGTCTGCAAGGCCCCTTCTCTCACTGCCTTCTCAGTGAGCCAAAGTAGCCCAGCCTAGGCTCTCTTATTACTTCTATCCATCTTCCCTGTTCCACTGTCCTAAGTATATTTTTGCTGCCATCACATACCCAATACCCTAAGATTCAATGTTGTGTAGCCCTTCCTTTTGGATATCCCTATCCCCTCGCCCCTTTTCCTTAAATAAATTCAATATTTCTTTATTCACTGTCTGAGATGGCTATTTACCCTGTCTGCACACTACCCACCTTAACCTTTTAGAAACCCCATGCCTCCCATTCCATGTGAAATATCTTAGCATTATGCTGACTCTAAGATCCTTTGTACACACCACATGTAATCTGTGACTTCATGTTCAAACTATATAGAGCACCCACTTCTCACTGCTACCACATTGGTCAAAGCCATTGTCATTGCTCACTGCATTGTCATTGCACGGACTGCTTAATCAGAATCCCTGCTCCACCCTTGCTTCATTTTAGGCCGGAATTATGCCAAAACCTGAGTTCGACTCTGCTACTTCTTCGCTCAGAACTGGGCAACATCTGCCTGTTTTACACAGAATAAAGTCTAAAGTCTTTATAATCATCAGCATGGCCCTACATAACCTTCTCCCATTTTGGCACTCTTCTGTGACATCTCCTTATCTTTCTTTCTGTCCCACTAATATGACTCTTCCAGTCATTCCTCTTGCTCACTCTGCCCTGTCTCACTAGCCTTCTTACTGCTTTTCTTATTATCAGAGCATTTAAGAAGTCTTGGCACTCAACATTCTCTTTGCCTGGATCACCTTTTCCCAAATGCCCACTTGGTTAACTATATTACCTCTTTTAAGTTTCTGCATCACCTATAATAGTGTCTGGTACATAGTGGCTACTCAGTAAATATTTGTTGAATGTATTAATTGTAGATGTTATATTTCCACCCCTGGGACCTGTTTTACTTTCTTAGTTGCTAATTTATCCAAAGTATTTCTAATTTCTAAAGTCAGTACCAGTTTTGTATTTTGTGTTGTCAAATTTTCTTGGAGGGAACTCACCATTATCCTGTGTGCCACTGATAGCTCTATACTAAGCATTCCCCAGAAGGATGTCTAGTTTAGTAAATGGAGGTTATTTTTAATACCCAGATTCCTCTGGAGAAAAGCAGTGAGAAGTGGAGTACTTCAATTTTCAAAGCAAAACCATTTGCAGACTAGGAGACACACCTTACTGATAAACTGAGATTGTGCCTAGAGGATGACAAAGACTGTAAGAAGCAAAACAGATCAGTTTAAATGGCACAAAGAATATATTAGATACACAATCGATATTGTAAACAAAGGCAAGTAAAGATATAACAAGATGGTAATGTTATGACAAAGCTAAGGTAAAGTTCACAGCTGTTACTTATCTCTTTATATTTTGCTTTGAGATAGGGAGAAGGAAGGAAAGGAAGGAAGGAAGGAAGGAAGGAAGGAAGGAAGGAAGGAAGGAAGGAAGGAGGGAGGGAGGGAGGGAGGGAGGGAGGGAGGGAGGGAGGGAGGGAGGGAGGGAGGGAGGGAGGGAGGGGGGAGGGAGGGAGGAGGAGCTAATTCAAGAGCACTAATTGACAAAACCTGCTTTTGAGAAGTGTCTGGAGCCAAGGAATCACTTCTAGATGTGGGCATTAAGAGTGCATTGAATTAGTAGTGATCCAGCAGTTTTCATACTGAATAAGGACCCGAAGGACTAAGAAGATTGAAAGTCCAATCATAGCACAGGGTAAAAGTCAGTGTATCAGCTAGAGTTCCTGTTCCTCATTCCAGTCTTTACTCAGAGAGGACAGAAGATGAAGATATATGTTTGAATTTATTGCAGTCAAGGGTTTAGTCAATACCATAAACAATTTTACCTTCTCCTGATTAAGGTAAGGGCACAGGTGCTGGGCCCATAGGGAATGAATACAGAGATGAGAAAAGTACTTGCATTCAATTGTGCAATTACTTAATACTTTTTGGCATGCCCGGTCAAGGCTATCAAAAAGAAGGAAGTGGAAATGCACCTATAAGAAAAGATAAATGAGATTTTTCACACAGGACACATATGTTTTAAATAGAAGCTTCATGGATAATATTAAGGAAAATTTTGGGCTCTGACTGGGTGGCTCAGTTGGTTAGAGTGTCATCCTGATATGCCAAGATTGTGGGCTTGATCTGTGGTCAGGGCACATACAAGAAGCAAACAATGAATGCATAAATAAGTGGAGCAACAAATCATTTGTGTGTGTTTTCTCTTTCTCTCTCCCTTCCCCTCTCTTTCTAAAGAAAAAAAAGTCTGTAAGTATAAAAACTAAATGTTTAGTTAAAGAATCATATATGTGTTAAAAATAACTTGTAACTGTAATTGAAAAAATAAAATGTAGAACTTTGTACTAATTTAAATAAGAAAAAAATAAGACTGTATAATAGAAATTTTAAATTATTATTCCAAAATTTACTTAAAATATTAAATTGCAAACAAAGGTGATCTCTAAGAAGGCTTGTAAGGGTTTCACAACTGTGTCCTTCCTCATAAGTGATTTTAGACAACTGTGAATTAATGTAGAAATTATTTTAGTTAGCAAACAGCATTATGGTGAATCACAAAATCCCACAGAGAGAAAACAAACCCTTGAGTTGTATTTACAAGCAGGGTATTGTACACAAGGAACATTGGGCTAGGAGTCCAGGACATTTTTATGTGGACTCCTTTACAATTTTTGAGGGAAGCAAACAATAAGATGATGACCTATTAAATGTATCTTCACCTAACTGACTTTTATGTTTCTTTCTCATGTAATTTTTCTGCACTGAATCCAAACTTCCAAATCCAAAAGGTTATTTGCCTTCCTGCTACTGAGAATTTACAATGTAAGAACTACAACCAGACACAGTTTTTCCGTGCACCATAGATAACTTTATGCCTTCAAGACATTATCTTTTAAAATCCTCTTTCAGTGTGGTAGCTAGTTTATCAATCTGGATATGGCTCTGGGATTGGAAAGGCAGGAGTCTTATCTTTATGGAATCAGAGGCAGAAAGGGTGAATGGAACAAATAGTGGAACTAAAGAAAGAAAAGGTATTAATTAACCCTAGTTCCCACTGCGCAGCCAGGGTGTTTAGGAAATGAAGACAAATATGTGGGGAGTGCTGGATTATCCAGTTGGCCAACTGGGTGTATGATTAGTGTACCAGTAAAGCATACATTATTTTATAATTGTATTTAAAATTTTAAAATAAGTGTAAAATAGTCATCAGGTAAATTTCAGACTGTACTGGTAGTCTTAGCCTTATTTTAGGACTTACTACCATTGTTTTTCTTTTTTATAATTTTCAAATTAGAGTTGATGTGCAATATTATATTAGTTTCAGGTGTACAACCCTGTGATTAGACATATATATAACTTACAAAGGGATCATCCTAATATATCTAGTACCTGACACCATGTATAGTTATTACAGTATTATTGACTATATTCCCTAAACTGTAATTTACATCTCTGTGACCATTCTGTAACTACCAATTTGCACTTCTTAATCCATTCACCTTTCTCACCCATCTGCCCAACCTCTATCCCATCTGGCAATGGTACAAATGTTCTATTTATGAGTATTTTTCTATTCTGCTTTTTTGTTTGTTTTTTAGATTCCACATATAAGTGAAATTACTTGCCATTTGTCTTTCTATGTTTGACGGATTTCATTTAGGATAATGCCCTCTGGGTCCATCCATGTTGTTGCAGATGGCAAGATTTAATTTTTTTTATGGCTGAATCATATTCCATTGTATGTATGCACCCTTCTTCTTATTCATCTATTGATAGACCTTAGGTTGCTTCCATATCTTGGCTAATATAAATACTGCTTCAATAAACATGAATGTGCATGTCTTTCAATTTAGTGTTTTGGCTTTCTTTGAATAAATACCCAGAAGTGAAGTTACTGGGTCCTTCTTTGTCTCTTGTTATAGCCTTTGTTTTAAAGTCTATTTTGTCTGGTGTAAGTATTGCTACATCAGCTTTTTTGTTTTGTTTCCATTTTCATGAAATGTCTTGCTCCTTTCCTTTAATTTCAGTCCATAGATGTCTTTGGATCTGAAGTGAGTCTCTTGTAGATGGCATATGTATAAGGGTTCTGTTTTGTTATCCATTCAGTCACCATATATCTTTTGATTGGAACATTAAATTCATTTGCATTCAAAGTAATTGTTGATAGATATATACTTATTGCCATTATATTAGTCATACTTTTTATATTTTTTTTCCTTTTTTTCAAAAAAGACCCTTTAACATTTCTTGTAATACAGGCTTAGTGGTGATGAACTCCTTTAGCTTTTTCTTGTCTGGGAAGCTCTTTCTCTGTCTTTTAAGTCTAAATAACAGCTTTGCTGGGTGGAGTAATCTTGGCTATAGGTGCTTGCTTTTCACTTTTTTGAATATTTTATACCAATTTATTCTGGTCTGTATAGTTTCTGTCCAGAAATCAACTAACAGTTTTATGGAAGCTCCGTTGTAGGTAGCTAACTGCTTTTCTCTTGCTGCTTTTAAGATTCTCTCTTTGTATTTAACCTTTGGCATTATGATATGATGTGTCTTGGTATGGGTTTCTTTGGGTTCCTGTTGTCTGGGCCTCTGTGCTTCCTGGACTTGTATGTCTATTTTCATCACCAGGTTAGGGAAATACTGTTATTATTTTTTCAAATAGGTTTTCATTTTCTTGCTCTCTATCTTCTCTTTTTGCCATCCCCGTGATGATAATGTTGGTATGCTTGAAATTGACCCAGAGGCTCTTTACACTGGACTTTTTTGGATTCTTTTTAATTTTTGCTGTTGTGATTGTTTTCTGCCTCCTTATAGTCCAAGTCACTGGTTTGATTCTCTGCTCCATCTACTCTACTGTTGATTCCCTCTAACGTATTCTTCATTTCAGTTAGCATATCCTTCATTTATGATCGGTTCTTTTTAATGGTTTCCATGTCCTTTTATATTTTGTTGAAGTTCTCACTAAGTTTCTTGAGCATCCATATAACCATTTTTTTGAACTCTTTATCTGGTAGTTTGCTTGCCTCCATTTTATTTATTTATTTTCTGAAAATTTCTCCTATTCTTTCATTTGGGACCCATTTTCTTGTCTTCTCATTTTGGCTGCTTCCCTATGTTTATTTCCCTATGTATTTTCCCTATGTATTAGGTAGAGCTTCTGTGTCTCCCAGACTCAATAGAGAAGCCTTATGTAGTGCTGTCCCATAGAGCCCAGTGGTGCAGCCTCCCTGGTCACCCAAACTGGGCACTCCGGATGTGCCCCCCTGTGCTGTGTGCACTGTCCTGCTATAGTTCAGGTTTGATTGCTTTTGGCAAGTCACTAGGAGGGATTGACCCACAGGCTGATTGACTGCAGGGACCAGCTATGACTATAGTAGAAGGGCCATTTTGTAGGGGCCGATCCCACAGAGTTAGACACACTTTAGTAGGGCTTTGGTACCCACCAAGCCTGCCCCTTGAGTGTGTCACTTGTGGAGGTAGTTAGGTAGTAACTCAGTGTGGTCTGAAGCTGTCCACTGAGTGTGCTGGCTCTGGGGCCTCTTGGGAGGTCACTGCCTCTGCCCTGCATGGGGCCACCCAGCATGAGCTAGAGTGATCTGCAGATGGCTGCTACATGTGCTGGGCTTAGAGGTGCCTGGGAGAGGCCAAGCTGTAAACCAAGGCTACTACCAGGCCTGGGGCCACTTAGTAGTAGTAGGAGGCCAGCTGCGGCTTGTTTGAGAGATTTTAGGAAACTCTGCAGCATCAGCCAAGACAGGCCATTTGTATGGAAAAACCACTAGAAAGGGCTTGGATGAGTCCAAAAGTTGGGTGAGGTGGGGGTCTCAGGGAATCACCAGGAAGGAGTGAGCAGTGTGAGCCAGATTGGTAGAAACTCAGCTATGGTGCCTTCCTGCCACTCTGTTGGGGGAGGGCTAGAAAAAGAACAATGGCCTCTGCCAGAACTTCTGTCTAGGAGAAAGCTGCCCCTCCATTTCTTGCCCTGATGCCAAAAAATTCAGTTCCTTCCCATATGCCCCTGGTGCCTTGTTTTGTTTCGTTAATCTTCACCTGAGGACATTTTTTCCACTGATTTTTCGAGAATGGAAAGGAAAGAGGGAGGAAGAGAGAGGAGAGAGAGAGAGAAAGAGAGAGAGAGAAAAAAATATTGATGTGAGAGACACATTGATTGGTTGCCTCTGGCACATGCTCTGATGGGGAAGGAGATCGAACCTGCAAACCAGGTACATGTCCATAACTGGGAATTAAACACTTAACCCTTTGGTGCTCAGGCCAATACTCCAACCACTAAGCCATGCCAGCCAGGACTGTCCCTGGTGCCTTTTGAGCTGCTGCCCCAGCACTGGAATTCAAAGGAGTGAATATGAGTAAATCCTTGCATGAGCCCTTTAAGAGGAATGCCTGGGTTTCTAGCTGCCTCATCTCACTCAGCCACAATCTCCTTAATTTTTAGAGCCACATGTTATGGGGGCTTCTCTTCCCAGCACTGGAAACCTGGGCTGGGGGTTCTGATGTGGGGCTGCGACCCCTTGCTTCTTAGGGGGGAAATTCACAATGGTGTGGGACCAGCCTGTCTTCATGTGGCTTCTTTATAGCCTTAGTTGTAGAACTTCTGTTCAGCTAGATTTCAGGTATTCTAAATGATGATTGTTCTGTAGTTTAGTTGTAATTTTGATGTTTTTATGGGAGGTTCTGAGTACCACCTTTACCTACGAACTTATTACCATTTTGTAAAAAGGTATCTGTGTGGGGGTTTATTTATATAGTTACTTTTTCAATTTTTAGTGTCTGTAATATAGCCATGGTGAGGATGTGGAAAGCAAGCAGGGTTTGATATTTTGGGAGAAGTTCTGGACTACTCCAGAATATGTAAATTTTTCCTGCCCAAGCTCTCAGTGGAATAAATCCACTCTATGTGGCTGCCCTTGCTCCCAGCTGGAACTCAACTTGTGAAAAAACAGTGAATGTAGTTAGAAGACAGCTGCCCTAGAAAAATGCAAACCAGTTTGTTTCTAACTTGAAGTCCTTCAACCTTTGGTTTATTCATTTGTTAAAAGAACAGATTGAGCCAAATTATTTCCAAAATCTAATCTTTGTCAATGCTGTGTGACGCTGGGTAGTGACCAAAATTTTGGTCATATTTCCTCACACTTGAATTAAATTGTGGGGTAATAGTTGTTAACCTCATTCATCTCTCCCTCCCTCCCTTCTTTTTTTCATCTAAGAAGTGAGTGAGATAGTACATATGAAAGCACTTTAAGAATTCAAAATGTGGTATATAACTGCAAGACATTAACATTTCTAAGGCCCAGCTGGGCATGGCTCAGCTGTTGAGCATCGACCTATGATCCAGGAGATCTCAGTTTGATTCTTGGTCAGGGCACATGCCTGGGTTGCAAGCTCGATCCCCAGTGGGGGGTGCGCAGGAGGCAGCCAATCAATGACTCTCTCATCATTGATGTTTCTATCTCTCTCTCCCTCTCCCTTCCTCTCTCTGAAATCAATAAAGATGCATTAAAAAATTTTTTTAATGGAATATACGTCAACAGTTGCTGATTGCAAGTTGTGTACCAAGCGCAGTGCTTATGTGTTTATAATACATTATCTCACACTGACTTAGTAAATCTATGAGGTGGTTATCACATATTGGCTGCAGATGAGAAACCTGGGGTTCATGGGTGGACAGGGATATTTCTAAGGTCAAACATAAATAGCACAATTTGAGATTCACATCCAGGTGTGCCTGCTGCCGCTATGCCAAGTTTATTTCCTATGGCTTTAAAAGAAGTGAACCAAAAGGATCATGACAGCTGGAGTTTTCCTATTCCGTTCAGGCAGAATAAAGTGGCTACTCTTCTATTTCCTTTGAAAAAAAAAGACAAAGGCGATCTGAATAGCTACTTGTATGAGGTAGAGCTGGCAGATAATTTTGAGACTGGTGTTTCTTTTCCTTTATGATATTCGCATCATTTTAATGCCTCATCGCTAGAATCCTGAAGTGTTAATAATTGTTCTAAAGTAGGTGCTGAGGAAGATGTGCCTATGTAGGGAATTTTTGGCATTATTTTATTTTATTTTTTATTTTTGGGTGAGGACACATGTCTTTGGAGACCAGTACTGTTGAGACTTAATTCAATTTACTTCTCGAGGACATAGTAATCTTAAGAGTATTTGCATGAATCAATGAATGTAGAAGAGAATTCAATCAATAACAGAAAAAAGCATACAGAGAATGAAGTAGGTAATGGATGAAATAAACAAATATTTTTCTTTTAGAAAAAATATTGGGGTAACATTGTTTAATAAAATTATATAAGTCTCAGTTGTACATAGGATATGCATAATTTAAAACAAAAACCTCTCAGATGATTTAAACAGGCCTTCCTCCAATGAGAACTTCTATGGTTAAACTCATTTAAAAAGTCAGGCGAGAGATTTCCTTGCTAAATTTTAGAAGAGTCATTCTAATTACTAAATAGCTATGGTTTTTAATCTCAGAAGAAAGCCCTGAGACTCAGCTTGCAGTTTCAATTAGTTTCAGAAAATAGTGAACAGTTAATTTCATAATTATTTAAGCTCTAAAGGATCTCTGTTGCCAGAGTGTAAAAGGGCCTGATATATTTGTTTTATTTGATATTAATTCAGCTGGGAAAGCCATAACCAGGAATGTCACAACTAAATGTCTGAACACACTGCTTATCTTCCACCGTGATAAGTCTCTGATTATAATACCATATCAAGGCTCATTTGATCCAAAGCCTTTCAGCTTTGGCTTTCACTTCTCTCTGGCTCCATCTGAAGAAATTTCCAAAATCCAGGAGTCGAAGATTTCTTAACTTTTAATAATCTTATTATATTGCTCTTCAGATTCTTCTTGCACATCCAGAGACATTTTTTCTTGTTAGTGGTGAAACTGCTAGTTGAGAATAGGGTAGAGATTTTTTATTTTTAGTGTAAGTTTCTTGGGTGTCAAGATATTTCTTGACAGTTTAAGTAGTTTTTGTATGGAAGCCAAACTATTACATTGAGAAAAACCAATTCATGTACCCTTGGCTTCTTAATAAACATGGAAATAACTTTCTTATTCTAAAAGTTAATTTTCTCTGCCAGGGGAAATATGATTTTAAGTTTAAAAATATTTGACAACATTTTTATTGATAAAATTTACAAATTTAGCCTTCCCCAAAGTACATAAACTCTCTATACATTATTTAAATTTTTAGTGGAATCCATTTTTTAAATTTTCTTTTATCATTTTCAGTTTTGTTAATGATATGAATAAGCCACATCTCTTGGAAATAATTATTGGTTTCCATTAAGAATTTAAAGATTGAAAAGAAAGAAGACTATAATGAAGACCCAGAAGTCTTTCATGGAAGATGAAGGACAGAACTAAATTAAGAATGCATGGAGGAGAAATTGAATCGTTGTGTTTCTCCTCAAATATTTCTACTTCATCAGATTTCACTTATTCATTGTCCTTAAAAGATTATACTTTCTGTGAATAACCTGAGGTTGCTCATTTTCCAAACTAAACTAAACTCTAGCTACTGATTGGACATACCTGAGTATGTTGAAGGGCTGCTGCAGGGGAGAAGGCATTTGGTGTTGATTTTATGATCTTGGCTATTCTTCTTTGATTAATGTATATTAGCTAGACTTTGAGATTTGACAGTGTTTTGGAGATTGAAGTAAATTAGTTAAAATAGAAAGGAATTTTGAAAAGCATAATAATTTCAAATTAATATTTTATTAGGATCAACTCAAATTATCCAAATGTGCACCAGTCCACTTTGTTGTTGTCTCAAAAGAAAAAAACACACAAACTGCAAAACAAGTGTCTAATTATTTATCTTTCATATTTTGCCTCAGTTTATTTTCAGCTCAATGAAGTTAGAAAGATGTCATACCAGTGACTTGTTTTGTAAGAAAAAAGGCACTATTTTAATCTTCAATAAACAACAGCTTGCAGGGGTCAGTCTTTTAAAGTCTGTGCTTCACTGGTTGCAATTATTAATCAGTTTCCTTCAGGAAATATATGAAATTAAATATTAAAGTATAGATCTAAAGAGTGCTGTAGTCTCAGAGCTTCTGAGAACATGATTTCCTTATTAGCTTGAAATAATTGACCTTCCTTTCTCCAAATGTAGAATCTTGCATGAGTATGAAATCCCTCATCCTGTTTTTAAACCTCATCATTTGGGCTTTATTTACTGTTAGCATTTATCTCTTTTAATAAAAGTCATTTTTTCATGATGGCATAGTTAACACTAAATAAAAGTTTTGTTTCTTAGAAGGAAACTTTCACGTTATGCTCAGTTTGGTGTTGGTTCACTTTGCTATTAATATTTATTTACCACCTATCTATCATGTGCCAAGCACTACTCATGTGGCAATCACTACTCTAATTGCTTAGAATAGTGAACCAAGCAAGGGACCCCACCCTTACGATGCTTACATTTTTATGGAAGGCAGAAGATAATAATAGACATGTATGATTAGCAAATCACATAGTCTATTAAAAAGTGATAAGGCCTGTGGCAAAATTTTAAAAGAAAATGCAGACAAGAATAAGGGGAGTCATGAGTGCCAAGTGTGTGTGGTGAGGTGGGGAGAAGAGTTGCAGTTTTAATAAGGATGTTCTGTTTGCCTTATTAATAAGGTTACATTTGGACAAAAAGGTGAAGGAGGTGAGAAATTTAGTACTGCAGAATACCTCCAGGAATAGCATTCCAGACAGAGGGAAAAGCCAGAGCAAAGACTCAAAACCAAAGCATTTCCTGGAGTGTTTAAGAAGGAGCAGAAGATACTTTGCCTGGAGTAGAGTGAGCAACAGGGCGTCAGCAGAGGTGAGATAAGAGAGGGACAGGAGGGTGAGGCGTGATGCAGATCTTGGAAGGCTTCTTTAGCTATTGTGGGAACCAGTGTTTACTTGGAGAAAAATGGGGAGTTACTGCAAAGTTTTGAGCACAGAATGATATCATCTGATTTATTTGGAATTTCTAATGGATTAGAACTGAGTTCAGATAGATGCAAAATTACATGTATTACCTATGGAAATGATAGATGTTTTGGTAAATAATATAGCAAATAATAATAATAATATTCATAGTAAATATTAATAGACAAAGCATTGCTGTATACTAATACTTCTGTGTGTTTTTTTAATTTTTAAGTTACAGTGTACGTACAATATATTAGTTTCAGGTATATGACCCTGTGATTAGACAAACATCTGTGTAACTTATAAAGTAATCATCCTGATAAATCTAGTACACATCTGACACCATATATAGTTATTACAATATTATTGACTGTATCCCATATGCTGTACTTTACTGACTATTCTGTAACTACCAATCTGTACTTCTCAGTCCCTTCACTTTTTTCATACCTCCGCCCAAGTCCCCCACATATGGCAGCTGTCAAAATGTTCTCTGTATCTATGAGGCTGTTTCTGTTCTGTTTATTTATTTATTTTGTTTTTTAGATTCCACCTAAAAGTGAAACCATCTGGCATTTGTCTTTTCTGTCTGACTTATTTCACTCAGCACAATAGCCTCTAGGTCTATGCATGTTTTTTTAGATAACAAGATTTCATTCTTTATTATGGCTGAATCATATTCTATTGTATATATGTACCACTTTTTCTTTATCCGTCCATCTACTGATGGACACTTAGGTTGTTTTCATGTCTTTGCTCTGGTATATAAGGCTGCAATAAACATATGGATGTGTATGTCTTTTTGATTTGGTGTTTTTAGTTTCTTCGGATAAATACCCAGAAGTGGAATTGCTGAGTTCTTCTATGCCTCTTGTTATATCCTTTGTTTTAAAGTCTATTTTGCATAGTATAAGCATTGCTATCCTAGTGTTTGTTTTTAGTTTTCATTTTTATGAAACTTTTTTTTTCATTCTTTTATTTTTACACTGTGTGTCTTTCAATCTGAAGTGAGTCTCTTGTAGATGGCCTATGAAAGGGTTTTGTTATCCATTCAGCCACTGTATGTATTTTGATTGGAGTACTTAATCTATTTTAATTTAAAGTAATTGTTCATAGATATGTATTTATTGCAATTTTATTATTCACATTTTGTTCTCCTCCCCTCCTCCTGCTCCTCCTTCTACTTCAAGAAGACCCTTTAACATTCACTGTTTTGTTGGTGATGAACTCCTTTAGCTTTCTCTTGTCTGAGAAGCTCTTTATCTGTCTTTCAATTCTAAATGATAGCTTTGCTGGGTGGAGTAATCTTGGTTGTAGGTCTTTGCTTTTTATCACTTTTTTCATTTTCTTTCCTCCAAAATTTCTGTTGAGAAATCAGCTGACAGTCATATGGGTGCTTCTTTGTAAGTAACTCACTGCTTTTCTCTTGGTTCTTTTAAGATTCACTCTTTGTCTTTAACTTTTGGCATTTTAATGATATGTGTCTTGGTGTGGACCTTTTTGGGTTCTTGTTCTTTGGTATTCTCTGTGCTTCCTGGATTTATATGTCTATTTTCTTCACAGATTCCAAAATTTTTCAGTCATTATTTTTTCAAGTACGTTTTAAAGTTTTTTTTCTTTCTCTTCTCCTTCTGGTACCCCCATGATGCTGATGTTGCTATACCCACAGTTGTCCCAACGGTCTCCTTAAACTATCCTCATTTTTTGGAATCTTTTCCTTTTTGCTGTTCTGATTGTTTTATGCTTCTTTATATTCCAAATCCATGACGTGATTCTCTGCTTCACCTACTCTACTACTGATTCCCTGTAATGTATTCTTCATTTCAGTTAGTGTAGTTTTCATTTCTGACTGGTTCTTTTATGTTTCTATTTTCATTTTTATGTTCCATATCTCTCTTTTGAAGTTCTTACTAAGTTTGTCTACTCTTTCCCTAAGGTAATTAACCATCCTATAACCAGCATTTGGAACTCTGCCTTTTGTAAATTGCTGTTTCCATTTTGTCTTTTCTTTTCCTGAAGATTTGTTCTGTTGTTTCATTTGGGACATGTTTCTTTGTCTTCACATTTTGACTGCCTCCCTGTGTTTGTTTCTATGTATTAAGTAGAGCTGCTATGTCTTCTGGTCTTGATAGAGTGGTCTTTTTAAAATATACTTTTATTGATTTCAGAGAGTGGAAGGGAGAGGGAGAGAGAGGTAGAAACATCAATGATGAGAGAGAGTCATTGATCTTCTGCCTCTGCACGTCCCCCACCGGGGACCTAGCCCACAACCCAGGTATGTGCCCTTACCAGAAATCGAACTGCAATCTCCTGGATCATAGGTCAATGCTCAACCACTGAGCCACACCGGCTGTGCATAAAGTGGTCTTACGTATTTGGTGTCCTGTAGGGCTGAGAGATGCAACCTCCTTGATTACCTGAGCTGGACACTCCAAATATGCCTCCTTCCTGCCCCTCTTGTAGGCTTTGTGCACCCTTCTGTTGTAGTTGAACCTTGATTGCTGTTGGCATGTCACTGGGAGGTATTTACCCATAGGCCAAGCACTCCAAGGATTGTCCACAACCATTGTGGAGAATCAGCTGTGCAGAGGCCCACTCCACAAAGCTGGACTTACTTTAGTAAGCCTCTTGTGCCCACTGTGTCTGCCCCTGGAGTGTATTGCTGTGGAGGTGGTTGAGTGGTGCTTAGATGTGGTCTGAAGCTGTACTCTGATGTGCTGGCTCTGGAGTCTCCTGGGAAGTGCAGGCCAACATTAGCTGCTGCCTTTGCCCTTCCCAGGTCCACCCAGCATGAGTTACAATTTGCAGATGGCTGCTACTTGTGCTGGACTTGGAGGTGCCCAGAAGAGGTCACTCTGTGAACCAAAGCCAGCTGCTACCAGTGCTGTGCTGGGCCACTTAGCAAGAGGTATGGGGTATTCAGAGGCTAAAAGCTATTTAGGAATGTGTGTTAAGAATGGTGTTAGGAATGACCACAACATAAGCCAAGACATTTATATGGAAAAGCCACTGAAAAGGGTTTGGGTGAGCCTGCAATTTAGATGGGGCAGGGTCTCAGGGAATCACCAGGGCAGGGTGAACAGTGATAGCCAGGTTGATGAAGACTCAGATATGGTGCCTGCCTGCCCAGCCTGTTAGGGAAAAGCTCAGCAAAGGAACAATGACCTTTGCCAACACTTATGTCTTGGAGAAAGCTCCTTCCCCGCTCTCACCTGATGCCAAGCAATTCAGTTTCTCCCTGTATGTTCTTGGTACCTTTCAAGCTGCTGCCACAATGATGGATCTCAGAGTGAGCAAGTCTGCATAAGTCTGTGCATGGGCCCTTTAAGAGGAATGCCTGGGACTCCAGGAGCCCTGTGTCTCACTCAGTGAAAATCTCCACTGGTTTACACAGCCAGTAGTTATGAGAACTTCTATTCCTGGTACTGGAACCCTGGGCTGGTGCCGGGTGTGGGGTTGGGACCCCTGGCTCTTCATGGGGCACCTCTACAGCTGAAATATCCCTCTAGATTTTTAATGGACACATGTGGGTATGGGACCAGCCCATCTGCATTTCCACTCCTACCAGTCTCTTTGTGGCAGCTTCTTTATATCCTTACTTATAGGACTTCTGTTAAGCTAGATTTCAAGTGATCCTGAATGATGGCTATTCTGTAATTTAGTTGCAATTTTGATGTTGTGGGAGGCTCTGAGTACTGCATTTACTTATACTGGTGTCTTGACCAAAACCCTAATATAATACTTTTCTCTTTTGTGTGTTCTTAGTTAATCCTCTCAACATCCTGTCAGGGGTAAATTTTTATTATTCCCATTTTACATAAGAGGAATGTGAAGCACAGATAATTTAATTTCTTGTTCAAGATCACTCAGATATAAAGGGAAAGAGTTGGATTCAAATCTGGGCATTACAGAGTGTGTGCTCATAAACTGAACTGTTGATATATTGAAACAAAGATTATGTACAGGAAAAACCCCAAATAAGAAAAGGTAAGGAATAGCTCGTATTTTATAATGACTTTTCTCTTGTTTCTTTATAAGGAAAAGATAACAACACTGTGAAATGTTGACAGTGCTGAAAGGGAGCGATTATATTACTTCAGATAGTAATATCTTATGTTTATGCTGTTTGAACAACCACAGGCTCTCAACAATGTTTTATTTCTCCCTGATGTTACAAGTCTCTCAGAAGCCTACTGCAGTTTCACTTCTTACTGTCTTCATTCTGGAACTAGTGTGATGAAGCAGCCCTTATCGGGTGCATGTCTGTGTTATAGATAATGGCAAAGAGAATGCAAAACCATAGGCTGCCTCTTAAGTCTTCTGTAGCCTCTGCCTACCTTGCATTGGCCACTTCTGAGTTAAAGAAAGCAGTGTTCTACACACATCCCACAGTCACAGGCTCCATAGAGAGGGACATGAAATTATGAGTAGAATATAGTCTACCACAGTGGCACTGCCTTAATTTTAATCATGCTTACATACTTTGCAGCTGCTAATCTGCTGACATTTTTCAGGGCTGGACCAGCCTACAAATAAAGCAACACACAACAACAGCTAATGTGTTCCTTGGGATGGAAAATTGCTTAGATGATTTAAACCAGTGCCTAGGAAGAGAACCCTTGTGGAGAACTTTGATTAACTGTTTTTTTTTTTTTCATTGGGGCTCAGTGAGGAGATGGAGAGGAGGAGTGTTCCCTGGATTTTTCTCAACAAATTGGTTATAAGAGTCCATGAAATTCATTTCTTATGAAGGAAGATACATATCCTAAAGTGTTTGTGGGTAGTCTGAATTTCAGATAGCTGTATTTGGTTCATGAAGGTAGAGAATTTGTAGGATCTAAATTAAAACACACACACACAAACCTATTATTTCAGTATTGTGTCATTCTGCTTTCAATAGAGGATATATGAAATAGCATAATGTATCAGTTTGCACATTTCTCCATAGAATGTGAACTCCTTGAAAACAAAGCCTGTGTATTATGGCTTTTTGTTTACCACCTAGAAAGTAGTCTCAATTCACAAAATGAGTGAGTGAATGAATGAATGAATGAATGTCTAACTTGAAACCAGGTTAATTTATTTAATAACAATTATCCCGAAAGCCAGTAGTATGCCAATGATTCTAACAGCTTAATTTTTGCTATTTGTGCTTCATTCCAGAAAATGTTAATGAATAGTGTAACAAGATTGATTTTCTCCATAGAGTAGGAATGGTGCTAGAAGGCCTTCCACAGGAATAGGCTGTTCAGGGAAAGCTGCCACTTTTGCACAGTATAAAAGATAAGCCTTTTATATGCCAGAAAATATAATTTGTTTGTTTAGTTGGTTGGTTTGTTGGTTTCTTCTCCATTCAAAAGGACTCTAATGTTTTAAATATGAGGTACAAACTGTGGTAGAAATTTCTTGAGATTTAGATAATTTTATAAGGGTAATTTACTGTTTATTTCTTGAAGTATTTGTTTTTCTAAGGATTCTCCCGTGTCCAAGGTATTCAACTAATCTAATTCTTCTTTATTCTTGCCCCCACATCTTCTCACTTCTCTTATACTTCTAGAATTGCTATAAATCAAACTGATCTGAAAAGGGAAAATGTGTAATTTTCTCATGAATAGTTGCTTAACATTACTCTTGTTATTTTACTATGCAGTGAATAGAGGTTATTTTTAATCTGAATTTATTTTGTTTTGTTTTTATAAAAGAATTTACTTCAATATATATATGTGAAATATTTGGTTTTTAAAATGAAAACATCCTCTTAGTTTGTAATTCTAGAAAAAATAATTAAATTCCTAATGATTTTCAACTTTTTAAAAGAAAAAAAAACACTATCTTATTAATTTTAGACCTATTTTATAACAACTCTTTTGTTTTTAATTTTTGAAATTATAATTTTAGAAATTTGGCTTAAATAGTCAAAACTATGAATAGGAATTTGCCTCTCTGTTTTACTGATAAACTTCTTTCCTAATAGGTGTCTTTTTCCGTAGAGGAAGAGAACTGCTAAATTTAGCACTGTCAAATACTCTAGGTTCAACACTTTCTGCTCAGTCTCCAAAATGGAATAGCTGCCACTAGCCTTTTAACTACAAATCTTTATGAACCTGGACTTTTTGGACTGAAGTTAGAAATCTGTCAATTGAATTCTCTTTTTTATAAAGTTTTACTTCAGATTGGTGACCTTAGCTTCATTTCCCCTCAGGGATTCTTTAACTTAACTAGAAAAGTCTTTGGAAAATGACACCTTTCAGTGATTTGTGCATTACTTTTATTGGAATTTTCCTATTACTTGCCAATGCTCTGGTACTTTCTTCCTTTGATGTCTAATTAATTATTAAATTAGGAATATAATTAAGTTTAAAAATCAAGTTTATT
This sequence comes from Miniopterus schreibersii, assembly GCF_964146895.1. Classification (NCBI taxonomy): domain Eukaryota; kingdom Metazoa; phylum Chordata; class Mammalia; order Chiroptera; family Miniopteridae; genus Miniopterus; species Miniopterus schreibersii. The sequence goes on along the minus strand of NC_138118.1, from coordinate 23,399,418 downwards.
AACTTGAACATAATTTATATACTGGCAGTTTTTCATCTTATTTTTGCTTTCTTCTGATAAAGTACTAGATTTGTTAATATAAGCTTAATTTACTTTTTTCTTCTATAAAGAAGGCAGAAACATACAAATCTGATCTTTTTGCTAGTTATAGAGTAGAACGTGCTCCTAGGCCCTGCTCTCATTTCTAACTAGCACATTTCAATCCAGAATAAGGAGTGTACATTTATCATCTCACTTTAAAAAGCAGGAAACACTTTGATAAGAAGTGATTCATATGCAAATATGATAATCTCTTCACTTCCCTCTTAGAATGGACTTAGCTTTGAGTTGATTTTTATCTTTTGAAATTGGTAAAAAAGAACTTAATTATTGTTCTGGCATATTTATGCTATGATAAGGAAGGACCTTCTGTAGTTTTAGAATTTAGTCAAGAGCTGTCTCCACACCATGAAGAAAGTGGTCATAAATATACTTCAAGATTCACATATATAATATCTTCATAATCTGAACATTTAGACTTATGGATAGATTAGGCAGTAGACAAAATATAAAAGTCTATATGTTAACAAAACATTTGGCTGGCTTTCTCTTTAATTTTTTTTTAATCAATCTTTTCATTTGTGTGGGTATTGTAGGGGAAGGAAAATAATTTTACCTCTATCCTTCTTGTTTCTTGCCTGAGACCAATACCATAATGAAAGTCAGATTAACAGGAGAAAAACAAACAGAAACTTAATAACATGGTTAATAAGCCCTTATACATGGGAGGTATTCATAAAAACTGAGTAACTCCCCCAAATGGTCCAAGCCATCGCCTTAATTACCTTTTTCAGCTAAAGACAAAGAACATATTGTCTTTCTCTGTCTGACTTATTTCATTTAGCATAATACCCAAATTTTAAGACTCCATTATTTTTATGGCCGAGTAATATGCCATCTATTGACACTGGGTTGCTTTCATATCTTGGCTATTGTAAATAATGTTGCACTGAACATATAGGTACATATATCTTTTCAAAGTAGTGTTTTGAGTTTATTTGTGTATAAACCTAGAGGTGAAATCACTGGGTCATAAGGCAGTTCCATTTTTAGTTTTTTGAGGAATCTTTATCCTGTTTTGGCAATGGCTATACCAATCTGCATTCTCAACAACTGTGCACAAGGGTTCTCTTTTTTCCACATCTTTGCCAACACTTGTTGTTTATTGACTTATTGATGATACCAGTCTGACAGGTGTTAGGTGATATTTCATTGTGGTTTTAATTTACGTTTCTCTGATGATTAGTGGCATTGAGCATCTTTTTTTAAATATCTATTGGCCATCTTTATGTACTCTTTGGAGAAGTGTCTATTCAAGTTATCTGCCCATTTTTAATTGGATTGTTTGTTGGGTTTTTTGGTAGAGTTGTATGAGTTCTTTATAAATTTTAAATATTAACTTCTTATCCAATATATCATTGGTGAATATATATTTCCATTCAGTAGGTTGTCTTTTCATTTTGTTGATGGTTTCCTTTGCTATACAAAAACTTTTTAGTTTGATGTAGTCTGTTTATTTTTTCTTTTGTTTCCATTGCCTGAGGAGATATATATATATATATATAAAAAAATTGCTAAGAGAAATATCAGAGATTTTCCTGCCTATGTTTTCTTCTAGGAGTTTTATGGTTCTGAGTCTTAAATTTAAGTCTTTAATTCACTATGAGTTTATTCCTGTATATGCTGTAAGAACATAGTCTAGTGTCATTTTTTTGCAGGTGTCCATCCAGTTTTCCCAACACCATTTATTAAATAGACTATCTTTACCCCATTGTATGTTTTTGCCTCCTTTCTCACATATGGAATCTAAAGAGCAAAATATGCAAACAAAACAGAAACAGATTCATAAATGCAGAGAATAAACTAATGGTTACCAGAGGGGAATGGGGTTGGCGGGACTGGGTGAAAAGATGAAAAGATTAAAAGTACAAATTGGTAGTTCCAAAATAGTCATGTGGATGTAAATTACATCATAAGGTATATAGTCAATTATTTTGTAATAACTGTATGGTGCCAGGTGGACACTTGAATATTGGGAGGATCACTTTGTAATTATATAATTGTCTAACCACTATACTGTACACTGAAACTAATATAATATTGAATGTCAGTTGTAATTGGACAATAAAATTTAAAAAAAAGATGTGAGGGAGGAAGAGTTATTTATGGGATTTTTTCAGGCAAAGCACAGTAAACAAGGGTATGGTTGTTATTCAGATGTAAATCTTTGCCTTCTCCATTGATAAGAGTAGTCATCTTCCTCTTTCTGGTACAGAGAAGAAGGCAGCCTACACTTAGAAATGTGTAACTTCAACTCCATTTTCAGAGCTTCTTCTCCTGTCTGCTGTTTTTTAATAACCAGCTGAAGATAATCCTTATGTCAATGACACTATGTTGGGGGAAAATTCTGCTTCCCTTCAGTATCAAGTTTGAGCTCAAAAAATACAACAGGATATTTGATGACAAGTTTTTCTAGCCACTATTGAAGAACTGAGGTAGTGTTATTCCAATTATAACCAAATAACTTATATGCATATATGCATAACACATGAACACAGACAATTGTGTTGTGAAGGCCTGGGGTTGGGGGTGGGTGCCAGGTAGAAGAGGTCAATGGGAAAAAAGAAGACATCTGTAATTCTTTCAACAATGAAGATAAATGAAAACAATAATAACAACAAACAAATAAATGTGGTTATAAAAGTAAAAAAAAAAAAAAGACTGAAGTTTTTCTATCTATATTATGATTTTTTCAAAAAGATTTGAAACCACATGAAAATTAATTATAGACAATAATTTTATATTTTATAATTTTACATTTTATGTCTATTTTATAAATCCAGAAATATGAAGAATTGAAATATTTTCTTACTACTACCTTATTTGTGTTTTAAAAAGTTGATATCATAAGTAGCATAATTTTGTTGAAAGTATTATTGGTTGGGTGTCCTCTGCCTCCCCATCTGTTGCTGGTGGAAGTGGGCTTCTTGGGGTGCCACAAGAATAAGAATTTCCTGAGGCCCCCACAAGAGGATGAAGTATTGTAGAAAGCTTTATTGATGAGGTAACATTAAGGGAGTTTCCCTCTAAGATCCCATCTCCCTGCATCCTGCCGTGGAAAAAAGTCCCATTTTGTTTTCAGCAGAGCTAGAATCAAAGCCACTGCCCAGAGTTTCTGCTCTATATTAATGTCCAGTTCAGCCCAACATCTGGCTAGGTTAGTTTGTGTTCCCAGCTGCAATCCATTGTGTGTGGGTCCACATGACCGCAGTATGGGTCACGGAGTAGGCAAGAAATAGGAGCTGAAGAAGGAAGAGAGAAAAAATTCTTTGTCTGAGGTATTTTACCCTGCCCAGATTTTGTGTGCTTGTAGTGGTTCCACCCTCTCACCAATTATCTTTGTTCCCCAAGCTAGAGTGACAAGCAAGCACCCTCCCTACATCACTCTGACTTCAATGAACATGCATCCATTTTCCCCTTTTTTCGACCCCTTCTCCCAGTGATCTGCAAGAAATGGACCAGGGATTCCCAGGGGAATGCAAATTTGAAGCTTCCTGGTGAAGCTGCCTAGATGTCCATGCCTATAATGTGTGACCTTCCCTTTGCCTTCTTCCTATTATTAATATTAATAACTAGCTAGTTATTATGGTAACAAAAAGTATTTTAAAAAGTTACCTAAAATTGCTTTTTCCAATAAGTTTTACCTATTTTATCTATCCTAAGAAAAAGCTTACTTATTTTAACTTAGAATTACTTTACTTATATTTTGATTAAATGTAAATTTTGGTACTTATCCAAATAATTATTACATAATTGTTTAACTTTTATATTTTTTCATTCTTATTACAATGGTTACTTCTTAGTAAATATTTAAATAACAAATGTTTAATCAAAATTTTAAAAAGAACTAAAAGGTATATATTTGTGACCAATCAAAGATGTATTTTAAATGAGCATTTTACAAGTCTTCTTAATTGGTTGACCTCCTTTTACAATCCATTATTTTTGGGGGAGAGGGTGATAAATTTGAACTAACAGTTAACTTAATTAATTATATTTTCTATGACTATTTTCAGATACTTCTTTGTCAAATTACTGCAATTCCTCCATATAGATATCTCTCTGCTTTGCCTTACATCAATTTCATCTTCCAAATCATCAATAAGTTAAGCTTCTTAATACATACTTATGTCTTAATTAAGAGACTTTCTTAAAAGGTTACACATCGCTTGTCAGATAAAGTTTAGCATGTTTAATGGGTAACAAGTCTTTTTTTGTCATACTGCCCTACTTCTTCTTGTAGCCTCAGAGCCTGTATGACATATTCTTAATTTCTAAAGCACTTTCCCCAACACATTTTGCCTTTTGGCATTTCTGTACCTTTATACATTGTATTTCTTCTGCTGGGGCGTGCGTCTCCATTTTCACCACTGTACTTCAATAGTCCTTTAAGATGTAAGTCTGATAATATTTGTTCTGATGAGCTTCCCCAATTCTCATCCATTCAAGCCAAAATAATAGCTCTTTTCAGTGTTTATGGAGCCCTGGCCCTTTTTGGTAAAGGAACTTATCTCTGCCTTGTAATCATCTCTCACATTGGAACCTGAACTTCTTTTAAAATAAGTCATTTGTTTCATGCCTGGCAGTTAACATAGTGCCAGAAACCTATATGTTTGCAATAATGCATGGTCTTTCTTTTGTTTTGTTTTTTATTTTGCAGTTTAATGAATATTCCACAGCCTATGAATTAAAATCTAATAAGTTGCTTATACTGTGGTATTCTGATTTTTGTAGATATTGCTTCCCATGGAACATACATTTTTAAAGAAATAAATAAAATAGCTATACTTTTCTTCACAAAACACTATTAAAAATAACAGCTTGGTCATTGCCTGTGTGGCTCAGTTGGCTGAGTGTCCTCCCACACACTGAGAGGTCCCCGGTTTGGTACCAGGTCAGGGCACATTCCCAGGTTTCCAGTTCAGTCCTTGGTAGGGGATGTGCAGGAGGCAGTCGATCAATGTCTCTCACACATTAGTGTTTCTCTTTCTCTCTCTCCCTCTCCCTTCCTCTCTCTCTAAAATCAATAAAAACATATATTTTTTTTAAAAAAACCAGCTTGTTAAGGAGTTATTAACTGAGGACATCTTAATCAGAATTTACTTGGAAATTGATCTTTTAAATCTCCTATTTGTAAACTCTGTGTGGCACAGTGTTTATTATATACCATACAAAGTCTTTATAGATTGAAGAGTCATTGTTCAGTTCCATTCCTTGTCAGTTTAAATGTACCGTGACAATGGAGATATGCCTTTTCAATATGCTACATGAATTTATACCAGGGCTTGATAACTGAACTGTCAGAAATCCTGAATTCATCAGAGACTGCTTTATTTTTATATAGATAAAAAGATATGGTTCTCCATTCTATTACATGAATTGTCATCATAATATTACAGTTAATGCTAATGAACCATTCTTTGGCATTTCAAAAGCCAGTTAACATAGCTTTATCCTGATGAAGCTCATGCTTGTAAATGAATTAAGCCTGTTTGTGTGGATGTTGTAATGATCATGAAATTATTTCTCAACATTACAAAATTACCCATTTCTGCCCCCGATTAAGGCTAGCATGATCTACAAAAAGAAACAAGTCATATCCATTTATTCAAATAAGATATATAGGGCTTTAAGGGAAAAATAATCCTATAGGGAAAATTAGTTGTCATAGCAAACATTTCTTATTAAAATATGTGTTGTGTATTTAACTTAAAACAAAGTTTGTTTTTTTTATCATTCATTCACAACCAATCACATTAACTACTATAGCCTTGATATATTTATTCCACTGTAAGTAGAAGTACATTCACATTCAATATTCCTTTGTTGTCTCAAACAGAAAACTATTTAAAAAGTATCAAACAGAAATTCCAAGTGACTTTTTATCTGTATTCTGTTCTTTCTTCTTGAAATTTTATTGAATTTTAGATGCATTCCAGTTATCATAAGAAGAGCACTGGCTATCAAATGAGGGGAGGTCCTACTTACACTGTGAGCCAAAACCCAGTTACAAAAAGGAAATAATTGCAAGAATTTTTTGGCAACTTTAGAGGAACTAATCTCAAGTTTTCTTTGACTTATTAAAAGAGTAAGTTATTGAAAATCTTAAATATGTTCGCTTAATGGTAATTGATATCCCCCTGCTGTTACTTTTAAAAGAATTATCTTTTAATATAAAAATAAAATATAAATATATATTTAAATATAAATATGAAGTAATCTATAACATGGCTATAAGTAGAAAATAATATATAGATATAGTTATAGATATGGATATATATATTTGCATACTATTGAAATTCCTAGACCTGAACTCACTCTCTTGGAAATATTGAACTGAATATTATTGAACTTTAGCCACTACCCATTGACTATTTTTATTTTATGAGTTTATTTTACCTTATAAGAATCATGAAAAACTTTAAGCTCTATCAGTTTTATTTCACCTGGATGCTTAAATGACAGCATTAAAAGTTCATCTATATTGAGATTTCTTATAAGTTTTACATGTTTATTGTCTCTTTTAAAACCTTTAGATGACTCGCTGATTTTTTTTTTTTCTTTTTCCTCAGCTGTTCTGGTATTATACTGACAGAATCTATAGCTCAAATTTTTTCTGTCATAGGAAATGGGCTTTTTAGTGTATGTCTTCTATTAACATAAAGTCTCTTAATGTTTTGACTCCAGTTGGAGTTAAAATGATTTCAAACTAGAAATAGGTATTTTGTTTAGCATTAGATGTGATATTGAAGAAAGTGCTAAAATTAAATCTGAAAAACTGGGTTCAAATTGTGGGTCAGTCATATGTCAGTTGTGTAATTTTAGACAGCTTACTTCACTTTCATAAGAGTTACCTTTGTCTTCTGAGAATTTTTAGAGGCATCAGAGATATATAGGGTTTAGATTAGTTTTAAAATAAAATTATGATATGTAGGTGAAGCATTTGTCTCCGAATATTTTAGTTTATTCATTCATTTAATGCATAAAAAAATACATTCAGGGAAGGCATACAACTAGAAGAGTAGTGGGCTCAAAGTTTCAAAGCCAGAAAGAGTTTGGGCTAGGATTATTATAATTTGATTATTTCATCCCTTGACTAGTTTACTAACACTATATTCTATTTCATTTTCCAAAGTCCTTCAATAGTGTGTTAGTAGTTTTCCTAGATATTACAGAATTTTGAAAGGCACTGATTTTGTATATGTGTAATTCCCCAAGCAATAAAAAACCCCCAAACAATATAGAGTGTCAAGGTAGCAGTTTAAGGAGTCAGACAAACAAGTTTATATTTATGCCTATCACTTAGATTCTTAAACTCTCTAAGTCTTATCTTTATCTGTAAGAATGGGAGCCAGTATATTGATTTGGTACTATTATTTTATTTTATTTTTAAATATATTTTTATTGATTTCAGAGAGAGGAAAGGAGAGGGAGAGAGAGATAGAAACATCAATGATGAGAGAGTCATTGATCGAGCCCGGAACCCGGGCATGTGCCCGGACCGGGAATCAAATCCCTATCCCCTGGATCCTAGGTTGACGCTCAACAGCAGAGCCACGCCCGGCAGGGCATATTTTAAAAGTTACCTATTCTAGGAACTTAAGATAGCCTATCATATTTCCATGACTTTGCATATGCTGTTCTTTCTGCCTGGAATGCTCTTATAAAATCTATCTACCTAGAAAACTTCTGTATATTCTCTCAATTTAATCTTTAAGGGTATGATGTACTCAATAATGCATTCTGTTGGATCTCACCATTGGCACAAGAATGCTGTTAATATTTATTCTGTATGGATAAAAAGTCTGTCTTGCCACTGTGAATAAATCTGCTATTAATATTTTCTTCTCTAGCATAGCACTGTCATTTTTTTGTGTGTGAAAATGTTTATCTGTTTATTTATTACAATGCTGAGGTCATATATACATTTTCAATAAAAGCAGAATCTTTCTTACCTTAAAAAAATTCATTCTGAGCTGCAGTAAGCCAGCTTAGGTGGTCCTCTTCATATGCTTACATTGCATATATAATGTGAACCCCATTAAAGCAATTACATTATTGGTTCATAGTTTTTTGTTTGTTCAGTCTTTCTTTTTAAAATCCTCATCTGAGCATATGTTTTCATTGATTTTAGAGAGCAAGAGGAAGGGAGAGAGAGAGAAAGAGAAACATTAGTATGAGAGAGAAACATTGATTGGTTGCCTGGACCAGGGGATTGAACCCACAACCTAAGTATGTGCCCTGACTGGGAATCAAACTCACAACCTTGTGGTATACAAGATGACACTCCAACCAAATGAGCCATCTGGCCTGGGTGTTCATCCTTTCTTAACCAAATTCTATAATTTTGGAGGAAAGAAAATGATGTATACAATGTACTAGATAACTAGTGAATGAATGAATGTAGGAAGCATCAAAACCTAACATTTAAGACAAACAAAGGTATTAGTTTACCTTTTCCCTACTTTTTATTTAAAAAATAAAAATATATAGTATATACATATATTTACATAATTTAATTATAAAATATGATTTGAAAAGTATATATGTAGTATTTAAGAATTTAACTTATGATTACCTTATGCCATGATTAACATTTTGAGGGATAAAAAGATGACTTATTAAAGTTGCAGAAATACATCAAAAAGCAATTGTTTTATTGCTTTTTTATATATATATATACTCCCACAAAGACAGGCTTCGAAAGAGGAAGGGAGATGGAGGGAGGGAGTGAGAAGGGGGAAGAGAGAGAGAAAAACATCGATGTGAGAGAGAAACATCAATCGATTGCCTTCAGAACACATCCCAACTGGGGATGGTACTTGAAACCCCGGAATATACCTTGATGAGGACTGGAACTGGCAACCTTTCTGTGCACAGGACTACACTCAACCAACTGAGCCACTCCAGCCAGGCATTGCTTTCTTTCAATAAGAGCATATTCTGACAAAGACATATGTAATACAAATTTTAGATTAGCAATCACAAAGTTTTCTTATCTCCTTTGATTACACTTACACCAACTTCAGTGGAAGTTTTTTTCCATAGAATATTTTGTGGGAATTAGGAATAAGCTACAGACTCCCTTTAGTGGCTGCTCTATTTTCCCTAGGAACACATAATACATAGGATTTTAAGTAAATACAATAATTTAACTAAATATAATATAAAACAATAATTATATAAATGTCTTTTGTTAATTCTATATGCTATTTGAAATATAAGTATTATTATTAGAACAAAACTACATGCAAAGCAGGTTCAAAAAATGTGATTTTCTTTTTACTAGATTACCTAGCCATAACATTTTAAAATATATATATATCATTATTGATTTCAGAGAGAAGAAGGGAGAGGAAGAGAGAGAGAGAGAAACATTAGTGATGAGAGAGTCACTGATCGGCTGCCTCCTATATGCCCCCGACTGGGGATCAAGCCCGCAACCCAGGCATGTGCCCTGACCGGGAATCGACCCAAGATTTCCTGGATCCTAGGTCCATGCTCAACCGCTGAGCCACGCCCGGACGGGCTAGCCATAACATTTTTAGAGATAATTTCTGCTTTTAACATAACTCTAAGAGATTATTGTTAAGTAACAGCTCAAAAATGTCAACATCTCAAAAATATGGCAAGAAATATAGAAAGTTTCCTTGAATAATTTGTTGGGTTTTTTTGTTTGTTTGTTTAAGACTTCTTTTTTAAAAAGAACTATTCTAAGCACTGACAGGGTGATAAAATCTAAATTGTAATATTACTTTTCTCAGTAGTAAATGGCTCATGTCTTCTACTTTAATCTATTCTGTAAATTCATATGGATGTTTAAGAGAACTCATTTGTAACTGAAAATACAATAAAACTGAAATAAGTGGCCAGAAAAAATTTAATAGTAATTTAAAAGCAGGTTGATCTCTACCCATGCATGTTTTTAATATAAGAAATGTTTAATGTGTTTTTCCTTCAAAGTTAACTCTTTCTTAAAAATGGAATAAAATGATTCCGACATATAACATTATAACATAGCCCAGGAAAGTATGACAGTGTATTTTTCTGTGAACCGTGGAATTTTCTGTCTTGGTAAGGTAGGTAAGATCGAAAATACCACTGATAATATTTTGTCTATTGACATGCAGCCATGGAAGAATTTCTTTTTCCATATGTAATAACATAGGTCAGGGAAACAGTAATGATTACTGAATTACTATTACTGTAACTTGGTTGATGGAATAGTGGCACAGAAAAGTTACATGATGTGTCATGCTTTAAGGTCATAGCTTATCAATTTCAGCTTAAATTTTATGACCTTAACTTACGTGACAGTTCATTATATTATTTTAAAAAATGATATGTTAAATGTTGTTTATTTCAATAAAACAAAATATAAAACATCTGTGGGCGACTTATAAGGGAATTTCAAACTTGCCTTTTTTAAAATCATTTTTAAATTTTCCACACACATAATCCACTTCTCTCTGTGACCTGGAAACCTTTCTAAACAATTTGTTTCTTATTTCTCCTTGTTGAGTTAAGATGAAAGTAGACTTTCCAAGTGCATGAGTTAGTCAGACAACATTATGCTCTGCCCAGTGAATTGGGGGAAGTGTATGTGACGTTGGGGCAGGAGCAGGGAAACACCTTTCTCTTGTCCTACTTCTGCAAACTGAAAGATTCTAGCGTAGAGAGTGGAGGCACAAAGCCAGCGTCACATGCATCGTTGAGAATCACATATACAGTAGCTGCCCTGGAGTGTTGCAGACACTAAACATTCTTTAGGGCAATAAAATGTAAATTTCTCATGGGTACTAATTGTGATATTATGATATGATACTGAGCTTTGGGGTTTGTTTGTTGCTGCAACATAATATACATTATACTGGCATATATTTTTTTCTTAAGGAAATATTACTTATACCATAACTGCAATAAATCATCTAATATGTGAAAATATGAACTTACAAGAAAATAAAAGTATGGCAACCATGATAACACCAGTTCAAATTGTAGATAACTCTCAGAAATACCTACTGCACAAAGAAAAGTACATTGATGGTCATAAATATTTTATATGGGAATATTATAAAACCTTACCAGAATTGCTTTCCTAAAGTACTATTAATAGTAGTACTTTAATAGAAACAATAAGGACTGAGTTTATGTGATTATTTGTATTGTAAGATGGCATTGTCTTTGTCCATTAATCTGTGTGGACCTTCCCCCTTCCCATTTATACAGCACTGTATTTGTTCTGAAGTGAGTAGGGTCTCTAGGTAAGGGAATCTGTGGATGGTGAATTAAAGCCTGGCAATTTGAGACCTGCAGTGGATTCTGATGCAGTACAAATTCCTAAGGAGAATGACTTTGGAAAATGACACACACACACACACACCACACCACACCACACCACACCACACAAAACAACAAAGATAATACATAGGAATTAAAAGAGTCAATTAATGGGTTTTCACACCTAATTCATCATTAGATAGATAATGTTTAATAAATTTTACTTATTTTTGTAATTTTGCAATGAGCAAATTTTAGAGTTACAAACATATTAGTGATATTATATTAATTATTTTTGTAAGGAAAAATCCAGTTATTGTTTAGGTATTGACTACTTTAGGGACAAATCATGGCCACAATATATAGAAAATTGACAAAGAAATATAGATACAACTCGGTTCTCTAAACCAGAACTGAGACAGCATTTTACCATATATATATATAAATATCCAGATTTTCAGAAATTAAGTATTCATATTTATGTTATTAAAATTGTTTTAGATGTATTTGTCTCAAGAGCACTGACAACTTATCAACAATGAATTAATTAAACAAATTGCTTTAAATTCACAAAATTGTTTCAGTTGTCAAAAACACCAAAGATTGAAAGGTGTTAGAGAAAATTTAAAGATTTGGAAAATTCTAAGATAATAATGCTAACGTACTTAGGTAACAAAATATAATACATAACAAAATTCTTATTTCATGAGAGGTAATTATATACTGTAATTGTTTTTTGCTCAAGGGAAGTGATTTCAAGTTTTATTAACAATAATGATACACAATAAATGTAAGACTATTTGTGGCTACATTATGCCAAATTCTTTGTTATCTTTCATTAGAAATAAAGGAAAGAGTGAAAGAAAGCCTTTTTTAGTGCTATATGGAAAAATAAATAGTAAGTTAATGGGATAGGATAATAGAATAGTAGAAATATTATTTTTAATTGTATATAAAACTGAGAAAAATTAGGTTGTACTTGGAGATAAGATACTACCAAAAATTAGGTAAAAATGATGAAGAAACAAAATTTACCAAAAGTATGAGTAAATGATTTCTATGATGTATAATTATAAGGTTTGATTAGATTGAAATTTTATTTCTGGTAGAAAGTGTTTTTAGGTATATAAAAGTAATTTATATTTAAATATGACGCTGACATTCAGTTTTAAGAGAGAGGAAGTAGGTAAACAGTCCTTTCTCCTTGGTTTTAAGAGAAAATTATCCAGACAAGGATAAAATTCAAAAGTCAAATTGCATAATTTTTATAATTTATAGAGATAAATTTAGCATAGTCAGAAGTTTTCAATGATTTATTTACTTGACTTTGTAGTTCTATGTAGAATCCAATCAACTTTGTCATGCAGAACACACTTTTATTTTTCCTTTAGGAGTTCAAAGAATGCATCTGGTTATGAAGTATATTCCAACTAGGGAAAGTGTTTTTTGGTGTGTGTTTTTCCCTTTTTTTTTAATTCAAGAAAGTAAGAAAATCCCTTTAGAATCTAAAAATAAACAATTTTCTCCTACTCTCGCCACATAATATTCTCATTGCCTAAAGACTAAGTATGAAACCAAGATCCTAATTAGTCAGATACAATTAGGGCACTTAAGAGCAAAAAGGTGAAAATGTCCATGCTGGGAACAAGAATACAGTAAATTCTGTTAAGCTACTGAGAGAGTACAAGCATAGGAAAATGTTCTATTCATCTTAGAATAATTACAATATATTTTCTGTCCCAAACGAACTAATCATATTTATTATTAGGATTCAAATACAAACATAGTGACTTGGTGATTTTTTTTTGAAGTCTTACTGCCAAGTTACTAAAATTTCACTTTGGAACAGGAATATCTGCTACGTAATCCCTGTTAATGTCTTACCTTTTGCTAAATCTGAGTTAATGAACAGCAAAGATTGACATGCAAAGATTAATTTAAGTATATTTCCATGAGTGTATTTTTCTCTCCTAATTTTCATATAACTAAAAAGTAGCTTTAGCAGAGTAATAGTCAATTGAATTATATTGTAGTATTGTGAATACTTTGGAGGTACTTACTAAAATAAATATATTTTGATTTTGATAAATAATGTATGCTATACAAAATCTTTTCTCTTTTCTCCTATTCAGAGTTTGAAAATTAACATTTAATATCACTCAGTAGATGGGTTTGCTGGTCACACCACTGCCATCATCTTAAATGACATTATCCTTCAGATCACTAGTCACATCTAACTTTGTAACTCTGATCTGGTTCTAAGGCATACATGTGACTTTATTGTTTTTCTTGAAGAAAATATTTATAAGTGAGTTCAAAGGTTTAGATGTTGAAGAATTGTTATGGAATTAATTTTATGTGATAGCATACCACTCTTCTTTCAAAAAATATTTCTCCTTGGATTCTTAATGAATTATTTAAGATACTACTTCTTGTTCTTTCGCCTTTCTCCCTTTGTTTTCTGGCCAGATCTTCTTTCTGTCTTGTCATTTCTGTATTAGCCAACAGAGAATTCAGGCTGCAAAAATTGCTTTTATACTTGCACTTATTCTTCATTGTCTTTTTACCTTTACAGCATATTATGGTCATCTGTTTATTTAAATAGTTCACTTAATTAAAAAGAATAAACACTATTTGTGAATAATATTAAAACTAATCTTTTCTTTTTGGTTAGCAAATAGTAATTATTTAAACTAGTGGAGGCTTTTAAAATAATGAGAAACCACATAGTGCACTCATCAAGTTCAGAACTAATATGTTCTAAAGTTTAGTAAAATATCACCCACCTGGTGGCATATGGTGGTAGAATGAGTGACGATACTCTAGTAAAACACTGACTATACAAAAATAGACAAGCAACATTTGACACATTTGATGTGTGTGTGTACTATAGTGTACCATATATATATGTGCGCAAACACACAGGTGTGTATATCATATTATCCCTATATATCTCAACTGAGGAGAAACAAATTAGAATGCAAAACTTAATGTATGGGACATTCTCTGGCAGTATTGAATAAGATTTAATTACTAAGAAGGCAAAGTGCACTTCACCCTTCATCTTTTGTTCCAGATCATCTTAGCCATATGCTTGCTTATAGACAAGTAAGGCTATATTAGTGAGACAAGATCTATCTGCATTACTAACATACATATGGTGAAATACATATGGTGAAATGTAACGAAGTTTGTTTATACTACATTCTGCCTTCTTTGTTATATATCCACTGATAACTTTTCTAAATAAATATAAATAAGAAGAAAAGACAAATAGAAACTCAAAGTCTGTCAATGAAGTCAATATTGAGTGTTACAGTATTAGTTACTACTAGGCCCATCCGCACAAACCATTCTCTCTCCTTCCATCCATGACACATCCTTTCAGCATACAACTGAGACTCCTATGCCTGAACATATACTCTATAATTTTAAAATGCATTTCTGTGGAATTACTGTCATCATTATGCCACTTGAAACATCATACCTTTACAAACTATATCCACTGGATAACTTTGATAAACCTTTTTACAGAGTCACGTATAATCTTTTTAGAACTTTGATTTTCATACTTGAAAGATATTATACAGGATGTAAATAATGAGCTAAGTGAATCTTTGATTGAAAATAACACTCCCAGCCATTTTGAAAGCAAAATTTGTATCTGGCTCATATCACTGCCACTCACATTCAGATGGTTAGAACTTAATCTAGTTGCAAAGAAAGCTGGTAATGTAATCTTAAGCAAGGGCCGTAAGCCTAGCCAAAACTCAATCTTATAGAAAAAAGAAAGGATGAGCATTTAGTGAAAAACGGCAGTCTTTCATACCTTAGTCTTTCCTTTGTGTAAACAAAGTCAATTATACAGAACTTCATTTAAAGCATGGATCTTATCATTTTGTAACAGTGAGTTTCCTGAATTCAGGAATTCCTTGTGTATCTCTGAATACACGCCTAGGCCAAAAAAAACACAAAAACCCACAAAAAAAACACAAAAACCCACAAAAAAAACCTCCCAAAAACCCCACAAAACAAAACCAACAGAAGAAAATTCCATAAACAAATATTTTTTAAGTAGGTGATTAGTAAATGTTGGTTAAATGGCTGAATTTTCCAACTTTTGAAACCTTCAAGTCATCACCGGTCATATTTACCCCAACATAAGGAAGATTAGCAAGTAGATAAATGCTGAAAAGCAGCAACTTTAACTTCTAATTTGGCATAGAAAAAAAGATGACTCAATTTTTCCCAATTCTTAAGTCAGTAAGAAACAGCCATCAAAAGCAATAACTTAGGCAGCAAAAAATACATAGTTCCAAAGGATATGGTGTTTTCATTAATGTTCTAGAAATAGTTGAACTGTGAACCATTCTAGTCTAAGACTACATTAAAGGTTTTGAGGAAAGAAAAATGTTCTTAATATATATAGTTTTATCTGTCATATATTAGTATTTTCCTATGTCTCTCCTTTACAATTATAGCTCAGCTGGTTTATGCTCTGGTTTCCAGGGTTGTGCATTGAGCTATTTTCATTCCAGCACAGTTATTTTCAGTCTCAAGTGGAAATGAGTTCAGTGGCCACCTGATGACACTGATTTCATCCAGCCTTCTTTGTATTCTAAGACTCAGCACACATTATTTTTAGTTTGACACTTCTTTGTATTGATCCTAAGAATTCAGTGCAAGGCTCACCTTTTCTGTCTAGCTTCAGGAGTCTGCCAGGCGACACAGCCATTAAAATGTAGGTTTGATGGGAGGACAGAAAAAGTAGGAAGCATTTGTACATTGTTTACCTCAGGAGACAGGACACTCTGATTTCACCTTGGAAGAGACTCTAGAATATTTCAGAATAAGGAAATGTTTCTGAAGAATAGAAGTCATTTTTATTTTTATGTTTATTCCACATCCATTGGTGAGGTCTGTAATAGATAATCTTGAGTAATTGATTCATCACAAGTTTAATAGTTTCTCTTGCCAACACCTTTCTCCTTCGCTGTTTGCCACCTCCTTGCCTCTCTCTTCTCAATGGCTTTTCAGAGCCCAGAGTTACCTTGGAAGTCAAACAAATATTTCAGGATTGATTGAGGACCACAGAGGGTGGCCTTGAACAGGTTTAAGCAAAGGTCCAAATACAAAAATTAAATACAGTTCCAAATATTCTTTGGTCATCAATTAGCAATACTTCTTAAAAAGCCAAGAGTTAGAATGAAGACATCCCTTTCTTCTATATTTAGGAATTCAGAAATCTTTATAGAATCATGTATTCCCCCATCCCCCTGCCCCTGCCTGGTTAAAGTGATTTTATTGGTGACAAAATATTTCTGGATTGGAATGTTTTCTCCAAATGAAGAACACAGTGAATATGCCCAATGGAAATTGGTTTTTCACAAACCGTTTGTTTATGAAAAAATGAAAGTTCTCCCAGGCAGAAGAGGCCTATCATTGGCAATCTTTTTCTCAACTTGTCATGCTGTTTTTAATTTGCTATTCAATGCTGTTTACATGCCAGCTACAGATAATGATGGAAAGATCCCTGTTACCCCCATCAAAGCTCTGTCTCAGACTCACTCTGAGCTCCAGCGCTGGGACAGCAGCTTGAAAGGCACTAGGGACATAAGAGGAGGAACCAAGTTGTCTGATATCAAGGCAAGAGATGAAGGGCAGCTTTCTCCCAGAGAGAAGTGCAAGCAGAGGCCATTGTTCCTTTGCTGAGGCCCTCCCACCCCCCACAGAGTAGGCAGGGGGGCACCAGATCTGAGTCTCCATCAACCTTTTATGTTTTTACTTTACTAAGAAATAAAAACAATTTACCTTTATATTCTACTGATAAAATGATGATAGTTTCACAAATTCCTAAGTTGTATCAAACATTTTATTATTCTTTGTCATTCTATATTGTCTTAACATTCTTTATGTTAAAGCTACTTTCTAGAAATTTCCTTGAAGGAAATGGTGGAGAAAATATTGAGGAATTATAACCTGCTTAACATTATTTTATAAGTATCTACAAAGTATGATAATAATTAAAGGATGTTTCTGATCTCACCAACTTCAGTTCTCTGTTCAGTGTAATTTTTTCAGTGAGGCCATTCTAACTAAATCACCGTGCTCATCACCACTTGTTTTATTTTACTTCCAGGCACTTATCAGTGTCTAACATACTATATACTTTGTTATCTTGTTTGTCCTCTCTCTTCCCCCAATAGAATAGAAGCTCCTTGAATATAGGGACATTTAGTATGTTTTGATTACTGCTAACTTTCCAGCAGCTAAAACAGTGATTGACATATAGCAACAGAATCTCACTAAATATTTGTTACACCAATAATTTAATGACGTACTGAATGGATATCCATGTGCTGTTTATTTGAAATACCATGTTATTTATAAGATTTTCCAAATTATTGTCAAAATATTTTGGTATAAGTCAAAATTTATGTAACTTTATTTTGTCTATTAAAGGAAGTAAAGATGATGACTTGAAAAAATAGTTAAAAATGGCAAAAATTATAATTATTTTTTCCAATAACTAATTTAATGAAGAGTATTTTTAAATCATTTTTACATTTGAATCACTTACATTTTTGCCTATATGTCATCTCATAAACCAAACAGGGACTTTTGTATTAAATTCCTATAGCTCTATGTTATTACATGTAGCTATACCCATGTGTCTTCTCCTTATAGAAGCTATTGAGAAAGAAGCATGAAATAAAAATTGTATTTTCTAAGTTGATTAGGAAAATAATTCTTCAAAATGTCCAGAAGTTTGGACTAACTGGATATTCTCTGTTAAACTCTTTTTTTAACAGTTGAGGATTTTCTTTTTCTTCTTTTAATCTTTTTTCTTTTTTCTTTTTAATCTTCACCCAAGGGTATGTTTTTATTGACTTTAGAGAGAGAGGAAGGGAGAGAGTCAGAAACAGAGAGAGACATCAATGTGAGAGAGAAATATCCATCAATAGGTCGCCTCTAGTACACATACATGCCCTGACCAGTAATCAAACCAGAGACCTTATTGGTGCACCAGACAATGCTTCAACCTACTGAGCCACCTGGCCAGGCAAGGGTTTACTTTTTCAGTAAGCAATGAAACTTCTATTTGTTTTAATTTTGTGATGCAAAAGTAAACCGCTTTTGAATCCATGCCCTATCCATTCTTAGTAGGATGCTAGTGATAATAGACTATTATTAGTTTTACAAATACTACTGTTGTTACCATTAATGGAAATTTTATAGTTTCTTGGTCATCATTACAAATGAATATAGGTCATCATTGTATATTTATATATTCAAAGAAAATATAGAAGAATTTTAGGCTAAAATTCTGATATGTATGTGTAGACTGGCTGTTGCCTGTTTTCCACAGAAGATTGTTATAAATGTGTTTATATTTTTAAAGTTCTGATATATTTAATTTTTTAATTGATTGTGTAATAGTTTGTGTGTTTACTAATTATTTATGGGGAGAAATGGAAGTTTAAAGCATCTGATATCTATTTTAAATTATTGGTAATGTAGAAATGTTTTGGTGATGTAGAAATTAACACTTTCCCCTAGGAAAGTATTTTTATGTAACTAAAAGCCAATTTTTTCAACTACAGTTTACATTCAATATTATTTTGTATTAGTTTCAGGTGTACACCATAGTGGTTAGACAATCATAAAGCCAATTTTTAAATTCAGTTGTGTAGTGTTCTTTATAATCAATGAAATGTATCTGCTGAAGCAAATGAGAGTTTAGTAGGAGAAGTTTTAGCTCCACAGTGTCTGCATAACCCATTGTTCTCTCCCCAGTGCCAACATGGGGTACTGTACAAAGTAGATGCCCAATTAGTACATGCTGAGCAAATAATGTGTGCACAAATCTCCTTTTCTCCTCATGCCAGAGGCCTGGGGCTCTCACTCAGGCTCGAGTAAGGGAGGGGTGGAGTAAGGGTGTGGCTGAAACCTGTTTGTAGTTTTGGGGAAGAAGCAAAATGGAACCAGATTTAGAGTCCCAAGCCAGGAAGTTTGGAAATAAAAGGACAGTTGGAAATATTTAAATCCATGGGAGCTAACTGAGAGCAAGAATCACACCCCAGTGAACATTCTGCCATAGGAACCAGTTCAGATGAACTGGAATCAAGCTGCTCATATGCGCTTCCATGGGTACATCCTCAGAGACGTGTATATTCTGTTTTGGAAAGAGTTTTATCTTTTTTGTTGATAATATAAAATAAATTAATATTAACCTCTTATATATACATATATATTCTGCTGTTAGATTTCACTTCTTGCTTTAGAATTTGTGTGTATAAACATAACATTTTGGTACCTTGTTCTGTTTAATTGTCTATGGCTACTGAGAAAAGAATAGAAGTAAGCATATATAAATAATGCATTTTTATTAAACAGCCTAAATGACTTTAATCCACACAGCAGAAAGAAGATTTTACATTGTCCAACAGGGAGATTGATGGCAGAATGATCATCACATAGCATGCTGGATAGGATGGTCTTGCTGAATTCAAGAGGTCCATTATTACCAATTGCTTACATTTCAAGCTGATAAAAATTATTTCATTTTAAAATCATTTTTATTAAGTTAATTTAATTCAGAATGTCAACTTATTTTTATTGGTTTTGCAGTTTTGTTGTATTTAAATTGTAACATTTTAGTTATTTTTAGGTTTATAACAATTATACGCATAAAGGGTATTTAACATAAATCTATGTTTAAAAATATTTGTTCAATATAGAAACAATTGAAGCCTCTTCTGGTTTGCTGAAACATTTATATAGAGCCCTCTTAGAGTCCTGGGCATTTCTCAAGTTGCAGTTCAAGAAGTGGGACTATGAGAAATTTCTTTGATCAGCTATTAAGGAAAGAGAGCTGGTTTGGACTTTTTATATCATCATAAATTCATGTTCATTGTTCTTATTGGACAAATGGATAGAAATTATTATTTCCTATTAGAGCCTTTAAGGCTACATTAACTAATGAGGGGAAAATGAACACTTTAGTGATTTATCAAATCAAATACTTATTTTCTTTTACATGGTTTCATAGATATAAGATGTTTCACTAGCTACTAACAGAAATATAAAATGCATAAGAGATACTCAGAGATAAAAAATGACATACTCCCTGTTTATAGGGGTACATTTTTGATGATGATTCTGATCAAAATGATGATTTCTGTCACTTGTGCATAACTTACCAGATGCCAGTGGTATGGTACGTGGCTAGTGGTCCCCAATTGCATATTTTATATAATTTAATCCTCTCAGTAGCTCTATGAGAGAAGTTATAGACATTATTCCTGATTTACATATAAGTAAACTGAGTCTTTGAGAGATTAGATAATTGAGGTAAATTCACACAGTTTTGCAAAGTGGACCTGGATGGATTTCAATGTAATCCCTATGCTACGTACTTTCCCTCAAATATTATATATTTGCATTTAAGATACACTATTAAATGACATACCCCAGGGAGATAATTCTTTCAGTTTTCTTCATTTTGTTTATCAATAAATAAGTATACTTTTGTTCTTAATTTCTTTAATTTATTCAATGATAGATGTATCATTCCCTGGAAAATTTAAATTTAAAATTTAAGAAAAAAGAATAGAGAAAGAGAAAGAACTCATGGACATGGACAACAGTGTGGTGATTGCGGGGTAGGGGGGGAGCAGATGGGTGGAGGTGGAAGAGGGTATAGAGAGGAAACATTGGGATGGAAAAAAATAAGTCTCGACAAGTTCAAGAAGATTGAAATCATATCAAGCATCTTCTTGGACATTTACACCATGTAATACTTTCCCTTTGAGACAGCATGATGGGACCTGGAGAGTATTACACTAAGTGAAATAAGCCAGTCAGAGAACGACAATTATCACATGATCTTACTCATATGTGGAATCTAATGAACAGAATAAACCAATAAAAAAAAATAGATTCAGAGACATAGAAGCATGGAACAGACTGTTGAATCTCAGAGGGAAGTCAGGAGTGAGTGGGTGGAGAGAGATTAACCTAAGAACTTATATGCATATATGCATAACCCATGGACACAGATAATAATGGGGTGAAGAGGATCAGTGGGGGGAAAAGGAAGACATTTGTAGTACTTTCAACAATTAAAAATATATAGAAAATAAATAAATTATAAATTGAAAGAAGAAATGTATATGGATTAACTTTATTCCATATTCATCCAAATGCACCCAAATATCCTACATCCAATATATCAAATATCAAAAACTGGTTATGGCTCAGCATTTGACCACCAACCTATGTACCCGGAGGTCCCAGTTTGATTCTTGGTCAGGCCACATGCCCCTGTTGCAGGTTAGATCCCCAGTAGGGGGCAGGCAGGAGGCATACTATCAATGTTGATGTCAATGTTTCTATCCATCTCTTCTTGTCCCTTCTCTCTCCATAAAATTAAATTAAATTAATAATAAATAAATAAATAAATAAATAAATAAATAAAGTGGTTATGGCAAATACAACGTTGTAAAAGAGGAAATCTTTAAGAGGTTATTCTCCTCTTATAAAAGTAAAAACCTTAGCCTTCTTCAAATTCAGACCTATTAATAATTAGTTTCCAGATTTATTATTTGAATGTTACAAGTAAATTTGTCTTTATATTTACTAACTTGTTGTGTCATTTTATGTAAAAATGTTATCCACTTCCACACTGGTTTCCTTAGAGGAGGAGTGATTCTCTGGCTGTTTGAAATTATCTCACCAGAAGTGACATAAGCACCAGTCTTGCTCCTGAATTATTTGTATTACAAGCAGTTAGTTCATAGGCTCAGAGCTGATTGTTCTCATCTAACATAACTACTGTATTTAGGATGCCAAAACTGGCAAATACCAATATCATAGAACAGGGATATGGTATTAATCTTAAACTATTTTCCAGACTTCCCTGTGCTATATAGAATCCAATGGTAAGAATATATATTCAATGGTAAGAATATATATTTACAACAAATACTATTTATTATGTAAAGTAACATATTTATTATCATAGTATACTGCTTTCATTTGTTTCTCCATACACTGCAATAGGGATGTTTGACACTTAGTATGAAAAATGAAAGTTAATAAGGCAAAGTTTGATAGCCTCAAGTTCTCTTCTTTTGTTTTTCTGAACTGTCCAAAATACCCAGATATTTTAATTAATGGACCTGCGTTCATTTCCCTCTAATGGCACTTACTATGTGACCATGCAAAATAGTTCATTTCTGTGAGCCCCAGTCAGTATATATGTATGTGTGTGTGTGTGTATATACTGACATATGTGTGTATACATTTGCATTTATATTGCAT
Organism: Miniopterus schreibersii; assembly: GCF_964146895.1. NCBI lineage: Eukaryota > Metazoa > Chordata > Mammalia > Chiroptera > Miniopteridae > Miniopterus > Miniopterus schreibersii. The sequence continues at coordinate 23,376,714 of NC_138118.1, read as the reverse complement.
ATCTATATGAGTATATATATATGGATAAAAGTAGTATATAACTATCACACTTGGAAGAAATAAATCAGATACCAGTATGTTAATTGCCTAGCACAATACCAGCCTCAGAGAGACCACCATTAAATATCCGTACAGTCTACCTAATAAACACTGAAAAATCATTGAATTTTTTTTGCCTTCAACTCTTAGATACCTTTGAAAAGAGAATTTATTGATATCTTCTAGAAATACATTTACTTCTCATTTTTCTTTAACAGGTGAAATGCACATAAGTACTGTTCAAAAGTTTTTCATAATATTTGCAGTGTTTTGGCTACTTCTCTCTTTATTATATATGAGTGTATCCTTGATAAACTATACTTTATTTAAACACAATAGGTGATATTTGATTAGAGATGTGTAAATATTTAAGATTTAGAAATTTCAGGCTGATTGTTTCGTTTTAGGTTCTTATGATACTTACAAACTGTTTCATGTGATGATTTTCTTAGTGCCTCACTGCAACATCTCCAGATAAAGCCTCAAATAACATGGTGAATAAGGCCCATTACTTTATATTTTTAACTTTTGAAATTTATTCTGAGAAATTTTCTGCAATTCTATTGTGTCTAGTAATCCAAAGATATAAAATTCTGTAGTCATGAGAGACTTCACAAGGCAGAAAGTTTTGGAAGAAAGCAATTTTTAAACTACTTCAAAAGCATAAGACTTCATAGAAGAGAAACATTTGATAAATTAACATAGGCAGATAATATAATGTATTCTTTATGGTATAAATGATAGGTCTAAGTATATACTATAATGAATTTATATTAGGAAAAATAATCAGAAATGGAAGGGATATGTAGTGATTATCTGTTTGATCTTTCTGCTGTCAAGTCACCATTTAAGTCAAATGAATGTTCATTTATGTTTTAAGAATAATGTCACTCTTACCTGACTTTCGCTTAGTAAGAAGAAAAGGAATTCTTTTAACTTTGCTGGAAACACATAGATTTTTCTTTGGCTCTTTGGTTTTAGGAAACATGCTCCTCTATACCATTAAAATTAATAATGCTGAGTTTAGATTCCCTGTTATTAAAACTCTCTTACTATGAAAACTCCCCAAGTCTTTACATGCTGAGTGTTTAGCTATGCAGAAATTTATTCCTGAAGATTTCTAGTTTCACATATCAGTGGAGTTGAGTGCTATTATTTCTCCAAAATATGGCTCAGCTCGTATCTTTAAAAAATCTTCTATGTGTGTTAAATGTTAAAAGATTACTGCAAGTTCTTTAGTTACAGTCTTACATTGTATATAGTAAACATATTTAGGCAGTTTTCTGTAACTATGTTAATCTAATATTTAATTTCAAACTCAGTATAACTAAATGTAAATAATTGCTAACCAGTAAATGATTCCAGTTCTTTCACTAATTTCATTTTAAAGGTAGAAACATTAGCAGTGGTTTGGTGTATTGCTTAAGTAATATTTTCAATGACATAGAAATCGCATTATTTTCTCCCTCACTACTGTCACTCAAATTTTGTACCTTTCATTTGAGTAATCTGCCTATTTTATTTGTGGCGACCTTTTATATTTACTTAGAACTTCCAACAGAGCAAATCCTAGAAATTCAGCCATCTGTTGAGGTAAATTGATTACAAATATTTAATAGCTGAACTTCCAAATAAAGTCTGATTAATGGGTACAAATCGATATTCTGATCTGGCCACATGCTGGCAATTACTTATATAATTTGACCCATGTAGATAGTTAAGTTGGTCATTGTCAAGCCAGTATTCACTCTTTGACCCAAATGTACATTCTGTGTTGTTCATGTTAATCATAAGATCAATTGGTTTTCCTCCTAATTGTTAAGGACATTATGTGAGACTACATAGAGCTTTACAGAGTCAACTCATGTGCCTCAGCTAATAGTTTCCTGATTTATATCTTCAAGGTCAAGAAGCATATTTTGTGCTAAATGTTCATGGCACCCTGCTGACTTAGCTTGGAACAAATCCAAGTAACTGAATTCTTTACTCTTTTAGACTGGGTATAATAGTTATATTTTAACATTATTAATAAGAATTTATTCTGTGATTTCAGCTGGCCTGAATTTATATTTTTAACTGGGTTTTTTATTTTTTTCTTTATTGTTGAAATTATTACAGATCCCCCCCCGTTGATCCCCTCTACCTTGAATCCACCCCCCCCCCAGGCCTTGTATTTTTAATGGGATAGATTGATTATTATTTGTGAGTTTCTGCTAACATCAGAAAACAGTGTGACTTAGAGCCAACTCAGTTAAATAGAAGATAAGTGTACTCTTGAGTTTAATTTAGCTTGTGTGTGTGTATGTATGTGTTTGTGTGTTCTAATATAACATTCTAAATGATTTCTGGGTATTTAACAAATGTGAATCATTGGTCATAGGAACACTTAATGGCGAAAGTAAGAACCCTCCAAATTCATGTCTGACATCATGACTATACTATACAACAAGATCAGGCACTTGTGGGCTTTTGTTGTTATTTTACTGAATGATTCGTCTTGTTAAATCACTTTACTGTCTTATTTCATTAGTATTTAACATGTCCCTCAAGGCTTTGGAAAGCCAAGTTATCCACATTTAATTATTTTCAATTTTCTTTAAGTTAATCTCCCTGAGTTGTTTCTGCATTGGTTATCTGGGTTTTCTGTTTATTTGTTTGTTTGTTTGTTTTTCTAGTTTACTTACATGTTCCTAGGAATGAAGGCCTTATATCTATATACACATTTATTTCTCATAGAATAAATAATGAACTATTATTACTTTAACTCTGCACTACCAGAGATTGTTGAGATTGATAACCAATAAAAGAGTGCCCATTTAAACAGAGAATATTAGCAAAATTAAAGTTCAGTTTGAAATCTTCTCATTAAACTCATTCACCAAAATAGAAATGTTATTTTAATAAAGTGAAAAATATATCCAAAGTTATTATTAGGTATGACTACTATTTTAAACAGATTCTCCACTTATCTGATGAGTAGACGGCACTTCTTTTCTTATTTCCACTGATATATTTAAGGTCTTTTGACCACAACTACGAAATATAGGATAAAAAGTTAGAAATCATAAAATATGTGATTTTTTCCTCCTGTATTATGCTTCTTTCAAAATTAAAGCTCTCAACTTATAATTGTATTTTAAGTAGATTCTACATTTTGCTAAGTGTAATAGTGCACCTCCATTTCTTAAATATGTGTTAACAGCTAAATTACAACTTTGTTGATCTAGTTACTTGGTGACTGAGGCCAAAAATCCAATGAATGGCAATTAGATATACAAATTCAGGTTGTAGTTTCAGTATTTCTGTTAGATGGATTTACTTAAAAAATCATATAATCTGGTAATATGTATTCTTAAGGGTTTTAAATAAGTATAAAGTACTCTATAGCTATGGCTTCTGTTTTGGTTACTATTTATTTGATATGAACAAATTTTGAGTAAACCAAGATTGTTTTGATCAAAATAGAAATACAAAAATAGAATTTTTTAAAAAGAAATAGATTTGATCATTTTAAAGTGCTTTTAAGTTGGAAAAACATTATTGAGGATAAAATAACCAATTTCAGTTTTTGAGGCAGTTACATTCTTACTACACTGAGTTGGAAAACCTTTGTTTACAACAGAGAAATTTATTGTCAGAAAACCACATCATATAGAGAATATCTTCATAGCCATTCAGATCATTGTTCCAAAAGATGTAATTTCCAAAGTCCTCACTATATTCCTAAGCAGGCAAAAACAAACCAAAAACATTGACTAAGTATTTGATTGAGGTTCCTAGTGATTTTCCTGGTAGTTTCAGTCAGTTCATTTTGTTGCTCTTGGTTATTCTTCTAAAATTTCTGATTGTCTTCTTTTCTTTTATTTATTTTTTGTTTTTATTAATTTTAGAGAGAGAGATAAATGGGGATGAGCTTGCAACCCAGACATGTGCTGTGAATGGGAATCAAACTCGTGATCTTTTAGTGCATGGGACAATGTCCAATCAACTGAACCACACATGCTGGTCTTTACTTCCCTTTTAAATCACCAACCAATCAGCCAGCCAGCCAGCCATTCAGCCTGTGTATCTATCTGCCTACTTACCATACAAGCAAACAAACAAATAAAAGTATGTGACAAACAAACAAATAAATTCTGGCTTTTCATTACCTGAGATGAAATGAAAATTCATTAGTGTATTCTGTTCACTTTTTCCCATTTTTCTTTTCTAGTGTTATCTCCTGTAGTTCTTAGGGTCAACACAAAACCAAATGCAAAAAGCCTTTCACTCTGACCATCCAAAACCTCCTTTTCACCTCTAATGCCTCTGTTATTGCCACTCTTTTGGGATACTGGCTTTCTTTTCCCTTAACTCAGCCTAATTCAAACTTTAAAGTCCAAGTCATTTCACTTCTCTAACCTTTTCCCCTCCTACCTCCATAAATGTCTATAATATGTTGCAAATACATACATTTATTTCCTTAGGCACTGTTTACCAGCTAGAATTCAAGATTCATGAGGGCAGTAAAGGCATCTTGTTCATTAATGAGTTTAGCATAGTATCAATACCTGTTAGACCTCTATTCAGAGGTTATTGAATGGAAATAAAAAAGAATAAATTAATAAAATGGTATGATTATATTTATATTAATAATTTAAAGTTAACTGGGGACCTTATAAAGTCATTTATCATACATCTATAACCATTTTATAGCACATGGGACATATTTTCATTAAAGTTTTATACACACACACACACACACACAATTATATGCCCAATGCTTGGGAAAATAATAACCAATTTAAAATATCTTATATCATCCCCCACCCCTTGAAAAAATAATGTTGACTTCCATTTGCACATTTATTTCAATATCCCTGTTAAATTTCTGTTTTGAATAAGTTATAATATGTGTTTGGTCCCCTCATTGACTAGTGAGTAGAATAAATCTTTAGCACATGTTCATTTAAAAATAAATGAAATGTCTTATATTAAAAGATAGAATTTGCTTTGGAACATATATAAAGAAACATTTTAGCAAGCATGGGGACCACTGTTACATCTTCCCAATAGTTATTATACATTGTAATGACACCTAAATGTTTGCCCATAGTGCTTCCATTTATAAAGTGTTAAGTATATTTTGACCTTAAAACTTGATGTATAGGAGTGAATAAAATGGTTCTATTACATTTCTTTTTCTCCCCTATTATTGAATTATTCATCTGAATTCAGGCAAAACGTGAAGCATGACCTGATTTCTAAGAGCATTTTATGTAGTAGAAATTTTAGTGGTTTTATTCTTGTAGATCCCTGCAACATAACATCTACTTTAGGTATCTCAAATTGATTTTATTATAAAACATGTGAATGATAGCTTACCCTTATAATTTTAAAATTATTTGACATATTTTAATTTTCTAAGATTTTCTTTCTTTTTATTTTATTTTTATAACTTACTTTTCAGTATTATCTTTTTTTAAATGTCTTCCTGGACTTTGCAATGTATATATTAGTCAAGTGTTTGTCATTCCTAGTGTCTATATAGGTTTGTAAGTCATTGTTTACTTAATATATAATTAGCGTTTCCCCATATAATTAAATATTGTTGTATATTATCATGCTAGTTAGAAAATTTCAGGTATCATAAGTCTTTACTTATTTTAAAATATTGTAAGTTATTTACTGTAAACAAATTTCTAAAAACCTTATTTCTTTTTCTAAGAGTTTAAACAGCTTGGGAACATCTTGAGATATATATATATATATATATATATATATATATATATATATATATATGCTCTTTTGCTTGCCAAATACGTTTAAGTAATTATATTTCAACCAGCTGGTTGTAAAGTTGATCATTTTTCTGTATGCATACCAGTACTAGCAAAAATGTATGTGCATATATATTTATATATTACATTTTAATATTATATATGTATATATATGTGTGTGTGTATATATTTATGTGTATATATGTGTATATATATGTTTGTGTATATATGCATATATATGTATATATATAATATAAAAATATTTCCTTTAACAATAAAATAATTTCCCTGACCTGGTAGAAGTGATCATTGAAAATGAACACTAGTAAATTTTTTAAAAACAGAAACTTTGCAGGCCAGAAGGGAATGGCAAGAAATATTCAAAGTGATGAAAAACAATTAACTACAATCAAGATTGCTCTACCCAGCAAAGCTATCATTTAGAACTGAAGGTCAGATAAAGAGCTTCACAGATAAGAAGAAGCTAAAGGAGTTCATCACCACCAGACCAGCACTACAGGAAATGTTGAAGGATCTTCTTTAAGAAGAAGCTAATGAACAAAAGAATCTGATGAGCTAAATTGATCCAGAGGCATTGACGTTTGTAACAGATGATCGTGTTTCAGAGGAAAGATGGAAGGGGGGTGGAGGGTGGGAAGAGATTAACCAAAGAAGTTATATGCATATATGCATAACCCATGGGCATAGTCAGTAACAGGGTGAAGGCCTGGGGATGGGGTGGGAGACAGGTGGAGGGGGTCAATTGGGGGGAAAATGGGACACCTTTAATGTTTTCAATAATAAAGATAAATTGGAAAAAAAAACACAGATTAGAAGAAAATAGACATTGAGAACTGTTCTGGAAATAACATGAAATTCTATGATCATGCATTCATTCATTCACTTACTTTGGGGGGAAAAATGGTTTACTGAACACCTACTATATTCCAGGAACTGTGCTGAATGACTTCAATACAAAGATCAATGAGCCCTGACTTCAGCCTTGCACCTTTGCAGAATATACTTACAATAGTTCCATTTCTGTAAATGTGGCTGCAAGAGATGCCTGAACAAAGTGTTATGTGAGGGAAGTACGGGGGAAGTTGATGAAGACTTCACAAAGGAGACACTATTTGGGCTAGCTCTAGAAGTATGAATAGTAGTTAACAGAAAAGTAAAGGAAAAACTAAGAAAAAGAAACAAAGCAAGTGTATACAGTATGTTTGTATACAGTTAACGAATGGGCGTCTGTTTTGTTTTGTTAAATAATAAAGAAGTATAGCTCAGGTCCACCCTGTGGGACGTGGGATGGCTCATACCTTGCAAAGAAGTTTGATAATTAGGGTAAAAAGTGAACAAAGGAGGTTTTTAAATGAGGGAGTGGCACACTGTTTATAAAAGAAAAGTACTCCCAAAGCACTGTGAAGAATGAATCAGAATGTAAAAGAAACTGGTGTCAAGAAAACAATGAAGAAACTTCCAGAAGAGGTCCCATGGAAAGAGTCCATATCTCAGTGGTGGTAGCAGTAGAGGTAAAGAAGGAAGCTATGGTGCTCAGGGGATGTGCTGATTGAAGAAGAGGGAGTAAAGGCCTGAGATTGCAAAGAAACCTTATTGCAGAATGAGCTTCTTCCTCAGTTTATTGCCTGTATACCATCTTCTGGTGGGACTCCAGTCCTGAGGTAAAGGCATCCCAGAGACCCGATGCCCTGAATTGATAGACAGTAATTAGAAGAGACAAGGATCTATGCTTTTCACCAGATTTCATCTTAGATTCATATATAACTAAAAATTGAAAGCTGATGTGTTTATGGGCACTTTTCTAGAAAGAGATGCCATACTTTACATCAGATTTCTAAAGTAGATTGTAACAAGGAATAGCCAAAGACCACTGATTGAATATTCTTTCACTTTCATAGGAATTGATTGTATTTAGCCTAGTCTTTAGAGCAGGGTGGAGGGCAGTGTGGCAGAAAATACATGGATTTAAGTCTGAGAGAACAGGTTTGACATCCTGGCTCTGCAAAAAATGCTGTGTGACCTTGGCAAAATTGCTTAACCCCTCTTTAACTGCAAATTCTTCACTTACAAAATGAGAATAATATCTAGCTCAAATGTGGGGATATTAATTAAGATGTTTTTAGCCCAGCATTTAGTAGAGTGGTTGTTCAATAGAAAGCACTCAGTAACTAATAGACAGAATAAACATTGTTGTTCATTACCTTCAATAAAAGGCAGTTCCAGTGTTTGCCTCAGTTCTCTCCCCTCCATGAGCCATTATTGACTCTACCTAAAGTCAATCTCACACTCCTTTGAGCTCTTTGCTTGTACTTCCTCTTGATATCTACCTCACTTTAACTTAAATTACATTGTATATGTCATTGTCTCATCCAGCTTATTGGATATAAGGGATTTATTCATCTTATATTCCCTATAGTGTTGGCTATTGTACATACTAAATAGTAGAAGCACAATATTTTTAATATTTTACATTTAACCTAATATTTAATATAATATTTGATATTTTAATATCTAATTTGGTTCAGCTGTAACTATCATTTTCTTTGTCACATCATCTTGTTTCCCTGACAACACAGTGGACACTGTGGATAAAGTCTATAGTGTATTCATGGAGCTTATATTGCATTAAGTATATTAAAAGTATATTATTTGAATGAATGACCACAGGCTTCTGCACTGGAAAAAACGTGGGTTTTACTTTTTTCTCTTTAAAAAATAAATATTAGATGTTCTGTCATTTATGTGACATAATAGAAAAACTTAATATCTTTATGTAGTGTTGTAAGTATTGTGTTAAAATATTCCATACTTGTAAAAATGTCTTGGACACAAACATCTGGAAAAACTTAAGAGCAAATAATGTATAGATAGTTGAAAGATTTATTTTTTTATAATGCTATTCTTCACATAATTTTCACATATGGTTTGCCAATAGGTAATTTATCCCTAGCTAAATATATAAATTAAAATTTTGATAAGGCTGTGTCTGTGAAACACCAACTTAATTATATTATCTCAAAACATTATAGAGCACCTCACAGAGCAGCAGCAAAAATGGAAGTCAAAGTATTTTGGTTGTCTTAACATGGTTCTGTTTTAATGTGTGTGTGTGTTTTCAAGTGACATCTGAACACAAGAGTTTTCTTATCAACAATTATGCCATCGAGATCTAATTAAAAGGGTTGTACAATAAAGAAGATCACTGAATCTCATGGGAAGATTTAAAAGAAATATTTTATGATTTCTCTGAATGTACAAAGTATACAGCAAACAACTGACACTCTGTTAAGGCAAACTGGTGTTATCACTGTTACAACTGTCAATCAGCAACTTTCCAGAATCACCAGAAGTGAATGGAGCCACCCTTCATAAATACACCCTTTATTTATCATAGCACCTATCATGTTCTCTATTTCTTTTTTAAATATATCTTTATTGATTTCAGAGAGAGGAAAGGAGAATTAGAGAGAGAGATAGAAACATCAATGATGAGAGAGTCATTGATTGGCTGCCTCCTGCACACTCCTAACTGGGGATCAAGCCCGCAACCTGGGCATGTGCCCTAACCGAGAATCGAACCCCAATTGCCTGGATCCTAGGTCGACCCTCAACCGCTCAGCCATGCCTGGCCAGGCTATCATGTTCTATTTCAATCATCTGTCGACTTGTCTATCTTCACCACTGAATGCAATACGGTCTTTTCAAACAATTTTTATACTCCCAGAGCCTATCAAGTACCTGCACATGGAAGGCATTAAATTATTGTTTATGGAATAAGTAATGAGGTAAATAATTATTTTGTTAATTAAACAATCACTGTTTTCCAATGATTTTCAAACTTTATGGTACATGAAAATTACCTGCAGAACTTAGTTTTAAAGTACAGACTCCTAACTTGCACACATATAGATTCTAATTCAGTAGGTTATGCAGCCTGGGAACATGCATCTTAACCAGGACATCAATGTTTCTGCTTCAGGAGCATAGATACTCTTTAAAAACACTAATAGAATATCATTAATGTGATTAAGAACATTTGACTCAGGTAAACCTCAGCAAAATCACTGGGCACTGAAAAGGCCTGTGCTGATCTTGGGGCTATGCTGGTGAAAGGCTTGGCTGAACTTTCTCCTGTTCTGTGCCTATTAGATTTGGAAGGTCAGTATAACTAGAGGGTGAAGCCAAGGACAAACGTGGCAATATGGGCAGACTACAAGACAGCCTAAGATTCCATGTTCCATCTAGGCTGCATTGGGGTCACTATCCAATGGTTCAAACCAGGAAAAAAAACAGGGAGCAAAATCTAGGTGAAATAGCAGAACAACATCTTAAAGTACAGACTATGCAGGCATATCAACACCAGAAAACAGTCTGAGTGTTACTTTTGATGCCTCAGCAGACCTATCCTTCCTCAGTTCTTATTTTAAATTGCCTTTTTCAATGTTAGTAGATAAGAGCTAGCAAAGCATGTGCTGCTTCCAGCTGAATATGCTTCTCAGGTACTGGTCATGGTGGAAGGTTAGATCTTCTAAAGAATTTATATCTTCATATTCACCACAGAGTTTATTAAGAATATTGTTCAGATTCTGGGACTCTAAGCCAGATCTAATAAATTAGTATCTCTAAGGAATACACAATGGGAATCAATTTATGTACCATATATTTAGGTGATTCAGATGATTCACCTAAACAGGTCAGGAATGGGAGGCATGACTTTGAAAAGCCTTCATAGATACTTCATTAGTGAACAAATTTTATTATATTTATTAGGAGTCATATCCTCTCTCATCTTTAGCCACATGTTTCTACCTCTTCCATTCAGCTCTTCTCATCTGTCTTAGTAACTCTTGTCCAAAATTATTTTGTCATACACTTGCTTTTTAGATATTCTAACCCTCTAACCGTAATAGCAATTTCCTCTACTCCCTTTCCCATCAATTTTCAGTATAAAAACTTGATGGTTTTTTTTCTCTGCACAATTTATACCTTAAAGCACATTCAAATTGCTTGTCATATGTAATACACACCCACTCCACCCACATTTTGTGCACATGGGTAGTATATCAGTTGGCCTACATGTCAAAAAAAAAAAAAAAATAGGGTCCAATGACTCCCTCTGTCTCAACAAATGAGCAAGGTCATTACTAATCTTAGGATGTAAGAACAAGGTTTAAAGCACTGAAAGATGATTTTAAAAAATGGAATATGGTTTTAGAATGGAGCAGGACACCCAATACATTTTACATCTTGACTTATTTTAACAAAATTCCATTTCTTTGCAATTCATTTATAGAATGGTTATAGCATCCCATTGGCTCAGTGCTCCCATTTATTCAGCGACTATAAATAATAGCCATCAGCAAAGCTTTTGAAATCTTCAGATGAAAGGAACTCAATTAAGGAAGCTTCCCCTGTTCATCCCTTTCCACAAAACGGATGCTGACTACAGAAACCAAGGAATAGCAAGCACAGCTTGATGATCATAGCCACCTAACAGTCCAGCTTTTGGGAACCATAAATGTTTATTTTCTATGTACTGAGATTTTTAAAAAATAAATATTTTTTCTCCATTAAAACAGGCTAGAGTGAATTTTATCTTAAGATGTGAGAGATATTGGAAAAAGCAATGTCAAATCAGTTTCATTATGTGAATTAAATGTCACATTATGTGAATTCATTATGTGGCTTATTGTAAAGCCAGTTGCTGTTTTAAAGCTGTCACATGCTACTGCACCTGAAAGTAAAAATTTTTATTACCATCTAAAAATGATTTATTTTGTTACTTAAAAGAGGAAACTTTGATAAATAATTCCATCATTAATTTTTTTGTGGACTTAAAATGCACCTGCAATTGAAAAAAAATTTATATGGACTATCATTTTGTGTAGTTTATGTATATAATTTACACATTTAAAATTATTATACCAGTGAGATTGCAGTGGATGAGGTTATAATCTTAATGAAGTGCTTTGTAAAACCTCCTTGTTGAGTTATGGAACCAGAACTGTTCTTCTGGGCCATGGGTGCTTAACTGGACCAATGTGATACACAAAGTTGGGAAGCATAACTTGAAATATAGAATATGCCTAACTTAGATAACAACAGATTTGGAGTTAAAAAAATTTGTATTAGATTTCTTTGTCACTTATTCTCTTTATTATATCTGATAATGTCAATATTCAGAATGCAGTAAACAAAAAACAATAGTGCTGATTGAGATCAAGTAACTGTTGGGCATTGTATGGTATATGGGAAATGTAGACTTGTTCTCAGCCTTCTAGGACCTCGAAATGCCTTTGGTCAGGCCAGGATAGATACAGATGTAAGTATAAGTGTAGGTGTAAATGAGGGTGTAGCTATAGGAATAGGTTCATGTATAGGTATGGGAATGGGTATAATTATAGGTATAGGTATGAGGGTAGGTATAGGTATAGGTGTTGTATAAATAAAAGGATAGTTATATGGCGTTTATTTTCAATAACACATCTTACACCCCTTACTTTTTATACCATTCAGTTGACAATAATTTATACTATGTAGTATCTTCTATTTTATATCTTTAAATTGTTATTTAAATTCATGAACTTTTTGTACCTGAGAGAAGATTTTTTTGCTTGTTTTCTGATGCTTGTTTTGTAGAATAGCTTAGGTATTGTGAACTCATTAAAATTCTTTTAAGTGCTTGAAGTGTTTATTTTATTCTTAATTATTGTTTTATTATTTTAGCATGTAAGCATTTCTTAGTACACTGGTTATTTCCTTGACTTATTAAAAAGAATAAGTAGAGTATGTTTTTATCTATTTAGAAGCATCATTATGTGCATCAGTGTCTGTGATAGTCTCATAATGATATCGTCAATGTAGAGTGGATATGATGGAAATCCCTTGGTTTCCTAGAAAAATACATTATTGATCCACTTTTATGTTACTTTTATTTTTTTTCTCCTAAAGATGTGTGAATCAGTTAAGAGATTTTCTGTGCCCTTTCTTATAAATTACTACTAAGTTAATAAGTGGGTCAGAGGCTAAAGCATACTTATTCCAAGATGTAAATTTAAGAGATTGAGAACTATCCACTTTATTATCGACACCAGTAGCCCCGAGTTTGTCAGTATGTTTGAAACATTATCTCCCTGCCAATATAAATGATCACCTACAACATTGCAATGTTCACCCACTCCTCTTCTTGCCTTGCTTTGATTTTGTTCCCAATGTAGGAAGGAAAGTTATTTTTACCTTCTGTAGTTTTTAATAGAGAATTCATTTTCAAGGATGGAGAGCTGGCTTGTGGGGAGGATTTTTGTAACATATTGAAAGATTAAAAAAATTAGAAATCACATACTTAATCTTAAGGTAGCAATAAGAATAATAGCTATTTAATAATGTGATGTTCTCCTGAAATTCCCTCATTCCTAAATTATAACTTTATTTGTTCTGTGAAGATTCCAGGAGGTAGGCTGTATTAAGAAATGAATTCCCTGCCCAGCCGTTTTGGCCCAGTGGTTGAGCATCGACCCAGGATCCAAGAGGTCATGGTTGAATTCCTGGTCAGGCAGGGCACATGCCCAGGGTTTGGGCTTGATCCCCAGCAGGGGGCGTTCAGGAGGCAGTCAATTGATGGTGTTTCTCTCTAATCAGTGTTTCTATCTCTCTGTCTTTCTCCCTTCCCTCTCTCTCTAAAAAGCGATCAAAACATTAAAAAATAAAAAGAAATGAATTTCCCACAAGATTCATGATACTCTTCTAAAGCTTCAAGATTTTACTTACTATCTTTGTTTAAATGTCTAATGTAATTTCTTTATTTTCAAATGCCTAAACTCAATCTTGTGACTAATACAGCTTTATAAGCCTTATCAACTTATTTGTAAAATGGTCTTTTAGTGAATATGGTAGAAAGAATAATTGTGCCCCCAAAGGAGGCAACGTCCTAATTTCTAGAATAGATGAATGTGTTACATCACATGGCCAATGGCTGACCTTAAGATCAGGAGAATATCTGTTGGACCAAGGCTCTTTACATACGGAAAACAGAGGCAGAAGACTCAGGCACAGAAATGGCATATTGAGAAAAGACCCAATTGGTAGCTGCTGGTTTTGATGACAGAGTGGGTCATTGCTCAATGAATAAGAAAAGCATCTAGAAGCTGGAAAATGAAAGAAAGCAATTTCTCCCCTAGAGCCCCGGGAAGGAATGCAGCTCAGTGAGACCCATGTCAGATTTCTAACCTCCATAAATGTCAGATAATAAAGCCACTGAGTTTTGGTAATTGTTACAGCAGCAAAAGGAAACTAAATGATTATTGGAGTTAAAGATAGGAGCATTCTTATGATGTTTCATAGAGAATCAATGGAACAGTATTACTGAATTCCCGTGTTTGTGTGACTGTGTGGAAAGGTGCTTCTCTGAAACTTTGCATCATTCAGAATCTTTGGGCTGTATAAATAGCTGCTTTGACTGAGGCCTAATGGAGAGAAAGGGTAGATGAATCATTTCTGTGATTCAGCCCTACTGAATCAGAATACGGGCCTATTCTGTATTTTGGCTCAGGGTGTCATGATGGAATCACTTAAAGCCTTCAAAATCCACAGTACTGACAAGCCTCTGACTTACTGAGATGCAGTTTTATTGGATGCTTTATACGCAGACAAGGTATATGCTGAGGAACATAGCATATAAAAATAACTCTAGTAACTGACTATGCTAGTTGGGATGTGGCCATTGGCTCAACCAAGGATGGGCTCCTCACCCCACAACCTGAAATTAATTTAACTCCATTGATGAGAACCACTAAGACTCTAAAGCTGGAGTTTGGAGATGCACTATGAAGTATCTAAAGATTTCACTTTGAGCTTATTTATTGATTAAGCAGGATTTCTCAACCTCAAGACTATTGAAATTCAGGTCAGCTAAATTTTTTTTAAATTATTGTTGACAGTATTACAGATGTCCCCCATTTCCCCCCCTTTACCTCCCTCAACCCAGCTCCCAACGCCCCAGGCCTTCACCACACTATGTCCATGGGCAATGCATATATTTATATAAGTTATTGGGTTAGTCAGCTAATTTTTATGGTAGGAGGCTGTCCCTTGCATTTTGGGGTGTTTGGAAGTATCCATGGCTCTGTCCACTAGATGTCACTAACAAACCCCTACTCCAGTTATAACAACCAACAAGATTTCCATGTATTGTCAAATGTTCCCAGGGGGACAAAATCACCTTTGCTTGAGAATTACTAGGTTACAGTACTTGAGCACTTAACTTTCTTTCTGCAACTAAGACTCCATTTTACTATCCACTTGTAGTAGCTGGGCTCTGTCTTAACAGGCTCTATCAAAGTACATGTGTTTAAATATTATATTTTCCCTAGACCTTAGTCATCATGGTAAGACCTCTGTTAAGACATTACAGAATATCTTCCTTTTGTCTCATGAACCATTTGTAAAACCTCCCTGATTAAATATTCTACTCTGCTAGATTTTATCCACTGACTTCTGGAGGCATCTTCCCTGATGGGTGCAACCTGATGGATACCCATAGTTTTCTTGTCCTATTAACCTGTAGTTTGTCCCATTCTACTAGAGCCTCATTTTTGACAGTCAAATTTATTTAAAAACAAGAAAAAAACTTAATCCACATGCATTCATATTTGCACACATAAACATAGATATCGCTACCACCCACAACCATTGAGACATGGCTATTCAATAAAACTCTATTTACAAGTAGCAAAAACCCACTTGAAAAAGCTTATGTAGAAAAGTAATACAAAACCAAACAAAATGAAAATGAGTAGTTTTGATTAAATATGAATTGTCTCAGAACATCAAGGCATGCAGAATGGTTTTGGGTTTGCATGTAGGAATTGGGAAATGGTCAGGACCTCAGGGAGTGGTGCGCATTCTTCCTTCATCTCTGTCTTTTCCACCTTTCCATTGCTCTTTCTTTCTTCTGATTGGCTTTCTCTCTTGCACTATCCACATGACCAGATGGCTGGGTCAAAGCTCCCAAGACTTTATAGGCCGTCCTCTCCAGAGATTAACCCTAAGTAAGCTGCAATATATTAATCTCAATTCCAAGTTCCTCAAAGAGAGAATCTGTGACCATGGGTGTTTGGAGAACACTTCTTCCTACTAGGTAAGAAGATGTCCCAAGATATGACAGACACAGATTGCTTAAAAATTTACCCATATCTCATGATTGCCAACAAGAAATGTAATTCTTTACTTTTTTAAAAAAGTGTAAGATTTATGATTGAAAACAATTCTACATGCAGAATTGTAACTTTATGAAAGCAATGTAAAATAAAAACATATCATCTTTGGGAGAAATACACATTTATATAATTATATATCAACACTCAAATTACAAATTTTATTTATCAGAAACATTATTGAGACAGTTTTTCCAGCTACAGACAATGACTATTTTCTGCTTAGGAAAACAGAAATGTAGTTTCCTTTCTGCATATAAACAAATAAAAATATCAAGATCTTTTAAGAGCATCTCTAAGGTTTTTTGTACATTATTGAAACTGAAGTAAAAAATATATATATTTTCAGGATAAGAAAAATATAATATAACCTTTGTGTGAAGCTACAAAGATGATTTTTTTCTGTAAAGCATGCTTGTTAAGACCATGCTTGAAAAGTAATATTTTAACAGAAAGCATACAGGAAAATTTAAAATACTAAGACAAAAAAACTGGAAAGTTTGGACCTTTATGTTTTCCTAATAAGGATGCTCTGTTTTATTTTCTGACAAGTTCATTGACGGAGCTTAAGAGGTAATGTAACAGTATCTGCACTTACCTGACAGCCAGGAATGAGTCACTCTTGAATTTACTAAAAAATGACATGATCAACATGGCATAATAAACCCTGGGGAGAATTTGAAGATACTATATGGCAACAGACCCTCTCATTAGTGCCATGGGTCTTATTAGTACATGTCATTTTTCTAACCTTTACAGCCTTGCTGGAAGAATACAGTGAACACTGAGCATCTCTACATTTGTGACATCTCTTAATGTCACCCAGTCTTAATTTTTTAAAATTGCTGATAGCTTGTTGAATTTTTTAAAACTTTTAAAAATGAGGAAATAATGTAAAGCAAGAAAAATGGGAAAAATCCATAAACTTTGGGGGGAGGGGAGAAAGTATGGTAATGCATTGAATGGAAAGCAGCTCTTGTTCCCTGTCAATCTATAATTTAGGGAGGCAGCATCCTGTAGAGGCAAGATCCTGTGTTTCAGGCTAGGGTTCTAGACTCAGCTCTGTTACTAATAACTCCTGTTGCTCCTAATTTCTTTTATATTCATTATTGACATGTGTGATACAGGAAATGAGTGCTAGGATCCTTTTTTATTAGCATTGATTTTGGGGAGTGACCTTTATGAATGCTTCTCTTGTAGTGCCCCCTCTCTTCTTTCTTTCTTCCTTCCCTCCCTTCCTTCTCTTTCACATTGATGGAGCAAATAATAAATCCCAGATTTAGTGATAGGCACTGCAGATAAAATGAGGACCTCATTCTATTAATGTAAAGTTGTGATAATATTGTAACTATATATAGAAAACCCCTTTGGGAATGAATTGAACAAAATTTAGATGCTGTTTATTTGCAGTTAACAAGATGATGGAGAGAAGTTTCTGGATTTGTGATTTAAATACCTCCATCTAAATTTCAGAAACAGTCCTAAAAGAGCAAAGAATTCACATTTTTCAAAAGGACCAGAAATAAAATTATCTAGTAGAGCTGTAGAATTTTAAAAACCAAAGAAAATAGTAAAGAGTGGGTTAAAGTAAGTCCAGTATATCATTTGTTATTTTCAATTTTAAAGTTAACATTTACCATGCGCTACTTCAAGCCAACTTTACAGTCTGTCACTGCTGATATCTAGCATGGCAAATCCCCTTGAGTCTTCCCCTGACATTTCCTCTAGAGTGACTGATAGTTGAGTAGGTCCAAGTGTTCTGAGTAGTGCGAATTGATACTGATACTACCAAGGCTTAAAAACAAGCAAGAGTGATGGAAAATACATCTTAATGAAAGATGGAGTCTTATTCTGATGACTTGCCAAAAATACTGCATAGTTTTTATGTGAGATTAAATAAATAACACATTTCCATGTATATATACATAAATATTTCAAGTAAAAATGAGTAAGCAGTAAAATATATCATTCACATGTACATCACTATAAGGTTATATCTGCCAAATTCATAACAATAAATGTCACCTCAAAATCAAATTAAGAGAACAGATTTTTAAAAAAAAAAAATCCATCTGATTTGTCAGGTAGTTACTGAACTACTTGTCATCAGATGACTAACTTGTCTTTCTAAAGACAGAATCATGACAGATATTAAAAGTAGAATGGTGGTAGGAGTACTCAATACTTTTCAAGGTAGTGGCTTAGACATCAGGAAAGCTCCTGGGGAAATACCATATGTTAGTGAGACTATAAATTTCATTGAGTGTTTATTGTTTTCTGTCATGGTATGGTAGGTATTGGTTAGTGATAAAAACAAAGGAAAATGCATTTGTTTGTAGCTTTCATTTATCATTTACATGGAGGAAGTAGAAAGGTGCTACTTTAGAATCTAATAATCAGCACAAAATATTTTCATGTAATTTGTTTTTCTCCAGTGGAGCTGGAGAGGTATAGCTATCTGGTGAAGTAACTCTGGTGCATAGATACTTAATCAAAATGGATCAAACTTGCTTTTACTCCTTGAATACAGGTGTTTATTTTAATCCTCACCTAAGGATATTTGTTCTATTGATTTTTAGAGAGAGTGGAAGGGGAGGAGAGAGGGGAAGAGAGAGAGAGAGAAAAAGAGAGAGAGGGACATCGATGTGAGAGAGGCACATCCATTGGTTGCCTCCTCCACTCACCCAAACCAAGGCAAGGTTTCAAACCTGCAACCCAGGTACATGCCCTTAACTGGGAATTGAACCCATGACCCTGCAGTGCACGGGCCACTGTTCCAACCACTGAGCCAGGGCCAAAGTGATATCTTTAAGATGTGTAATATTTCTTCTAGGAATTTCAAAATCAACCTAGTTTGTACAACATAAAATATGTAAATTTCCCATCATTTGAAATTCTCCTTCAGTGCATTAATATAAAAGCTTATTATTTCAGCAAATCCCTTCTGTTGGTTTCGAAGAAGTAACAAAAGATCAGCCTTTCATGGTGTGCCTGTTTTATCAACTACCCTGGGTGAACAGGGAGAGAATTCAGGTCAAAGAGTTTAAAGACATTTTTTGAAAAGCAAAACATGTGCATGCTAAAAATTTAAATAACCTTTCTAGTCAGCAATAGAAATATGTGACAAAGTTATACATGATTAATAGAAAAATTAATGGCTTAGGCAATAATTGGTAAGTAGTTTATAGGAAAAGATCACTTCACTGAAGAAGTAAGCTACATAGTAATCCAAAGGTATGAATTTAACTGAGTAATGAAGGGTAGAGCCAGGGCCAGAGAGCCATTCTTGGCTCAAGAGATGCCCAAAACCAAGACAGAGAGATAAGAAAGTAAAATGATTTTTTTTAAATTTTATTTTAGATAAGAGTGAGTATGGATATGTGAAGGGTGTCTGTACAGAGTAGACTAGAAAATTAGCTTGAAGACAGGATATTACGGCTTTTGAATGGCCAAGTGATGTTGACTTTATTATTTAAATCAGTATTTCCCAGAGCACAGACTTTGAAACTTCTGAAAGTTCTTCAAGATGTGATAGCTACTCTTGGGGCTGAGATAAAGACAGGAGTAAAATTTCGAAGTTCAGTATATTTGAGAAATTCTCAATTAAAAAGAAGTAAACACGTTTCCATATAGAAGTTCTTCATGGAGGCTTTAATAAATGTATCGATGTACATTGTGAAACTACAAGCGTATATAGTTAAACGAATTCTCAAGCATGTTTGACGGTGGTTCTTTTCCAGTGGAGCGTCCACAGCTTAGGTGTAAGGGGACACAATTTAGGAAACTCCAGTGCTGATCATCTTTGAATAGGAAGTAAAAAATGTTTGATAGTTCAAAGTTTAATCAACTCTACTGTGTGCCAATATGATAATAAGGAGTAAAAATGTAGAGATAAATTATAAGTAGACATTATTTTCAGCTATCTCAGAGTGTAATCATAAACAAAACAAAAACAAAAGTGTAACGCCACTCATTGAATGCAATAATAAGACAATGCAAAGGGAGCGGCAAACATACTGTGTACGCACATGGACTTTGGGTGAAACCACTAGGCTTTGAATTCTGGTTCCATTACTAACCAGTTGTGTGTCCTTAGAAAAAGTACTTGCCCTTTCTGTGGCTCAGTATATTCATCTGCAAACAGAGAAAATAATGCCAACTTCAGATAATTTCTATAAGGATTAAACTGATAATGCACTTAAAGCATTTTAACAGTACTCGGAACACAATGAACACTATGTAAATATAAAAGCATAACAGAGCAATGACATCCAAGCTACCTTTAGGTGGAGGGATAGAAGATTATGATTGAAAGGTAAAGAAGGTAGTGTAGGGGCTAAGGCATTCCAGGAAGAGGCACAGGTATGTGAAGCATCTTCATATATTCTACAAATTATAAATAATTTGATATTATTGGAGGGTACTATGCATGAGGAATTAAGATGTGAAAGATGAAGATGGAAAGTTATACTGAAGAGTTTTCACTTGATTGGGATGTTCTTGATTGTGTAAGTGAAAGAGAGTCAAGAAAAGTTTATAACAAGAAGACCCTTATATTCAGATTTATAGTTTTGAAAGGTCATCTTGGTGACAAGTCAAGGGGCTCCTATAATCACTCATTTAAAAAATGGGGACATACCCTGGCCAGTGTGGCTCAGTCGATTGGAGTGTTGTCCCATACACCACAAGGTAACGGGTTCGATTCCTGGTTCAGGCACATACTCAGGTTGTGGGTTCGATCTCCGATTGGGGTGCATGCTGGAGGCAACAGATCAATGTTTCTTTCTCACACTGATGTTTCTCTTTCACTCTCTCCTTCTCTCTCTAAAGTCAATAAAAAAAAACATATATTCAAGTGAGGATTTAAAAAAATCACTTGCTCAACATCCACCATTCAAAAATTAAAAATTTAAAACAGAAAAATGGAGACATGAGCCAAGGCAGTGACAGCAGAAATGGACAAAAAAAAAAAAGCCTAGCTCAGAAATATTTAAGGGACATAATCTTAAACTCTTGATGAATTAAGGGATATGAAGAAGAGGAAAGAGTTGAGAATGAATGTTGAGTTTGTACCTCTGGAGACTGAGTGAAAGCAATATCACTAATCAATTTAAGGAACAAACCAGTTGCAGAATGGGGTGAAGGGCAGGAAGAGTGCAGGAAGACAAAAAGTAAGATTGAGCTGTGGCGATTTTGAGTTTGAAGTCCCAGTGGTACATACAGAGGGAACCCACAGGAGAAATTTGATCTAAAGTGAAGATTTGCCAGTCACTACATACCACAGCACTAATGTAAAGACATGGGAAATGACGAGAACACTGACACAGACCATAGAGTGAAGTCAGAAGGATCACCAAGGACATAATCTGAGAAAATGAAGAATATACAACACAAAGGGTCAAGACTAGCATTATCCAAATGCTAACTAGAAATTGTTGTCTGCCCTATTACTATTCAACTCACAATTGGACTTCCTCATTCCTTCATGAGATAGTTGTGACCAATGACCCCCTTCCTACACACACACACACACACACACACACACACACACACGGAATTTGGTTTCTTATTCACTGGGGAGCAGAATAGATACAAATTGCTTTCTCTTTTCCCTTCTTGACAATTCCATGGGTTTGTTTTCCCAAATATTCCCAGGTCCACTATTCTCCACCATACACAATGCCTTTGATGTAGGATATGTGGATTCTTTAAATCATTTAACCTGAGCACAAAAACACAAGACCAAAAAATTAGAAAAAAAAGAAACAATGTTATATCAGAACTACTTGATACATGTTTCCAAGAGGAAGAAAGACTAGGAGACCATGCTGAGAGCAAATGCATATGCTTCATTTTTGTGTGTGTGTGAGACTCATTACTATATATTAATCAAGACCAAAGCAATATATATGATTTATTCCAATTTAGAAGACAGTGAGCTTTTGGGAGACAGTGTGACATGGTAAAATGAGGAGTCAGAGTTAGACAGGTCTGAGTTGGATTTTTAGCATAGCCCGTTCTTGGTAAGAAACTTTAGACAAGATATTCAACCTCTCTGAATCTGTTTCTTTATTTGAAATATCTTACAGAAAGTAGCTACCTCATGGGGTAATTATGATGATTAAACAATACAGGTAAAGTACTTAAAACAACCTGTGCTATATCATGTTAAATAATTAATGTCCCACCAATGTGTGGTAGTCATGGGTACAGATGGTCTGAGGTAGGAACTCCCAAGCCTTGGGGTTAATCCATATGAGGAATGGAGGGACTGCAGCCTACAAGCCTGTTACTTGCAGTTTGAGCAGCCTTACCCATTTACCTGATCTGAACATAAAAATATTTCAGTTACCAAGGTTTTACTCTTTAAAATTTGAATTCATCTTGATTTTTACCCTTTTCTTACTCCTTTTAAAAATTTTACATATAGCCCAGCCGGCGTGGCTCAGCGGTTGAGCGTTGGCCTAGGATCCAGGAGATCAGGGTTCGATTCCCAGTCAGGGCACATGCCCGGGTTGCGGGCTGCAGCCATCAGTGACTCTCTTGTCATTGATGTTTCTATCTCTCTCTCTCCCTCTACCTTCCTCTCTCTGAAATCAATAAAGATATATTTAAAAAAAAAAAAAATTTACATATAGTACACGCACTGCACTGCTCTTGGTCTCTTTACACCATCACATGTTCTGTGCTCAAGTTAAGAAGGAATTCCCTGCTTTCTGTTAGTTCTGTTGAAATCCTAACCTATGGAAAGTGTGAAAAGTGCCTGCAGAAGTTTAATATAATATGGGTAGAGTAGGTATTGGGCATCCTCCTCCTAATACTGTAATCCTGAAGGACACTTATTTAAGGAGTATATTTAAAGGAAGATTCAATGTTCACAACATTGATGTAATTGATAGTGACTAAGTAATGGAAATCCACTGAAAAATCCATGAACAATTCAATAAAAGAACAAAGTACTTTTTGAGCATAATAAATTTTCCAAGAACTACTGAGGACTATGAAGCAATTTACAGTATTAAACATTCATATTGCATCTATGTAAATTATTTTTCATGAGGAAAATAACTAACAATTGAAGATTTATTAAATACTAAGTAAGCCATAATTCCTTCAGGGTTAATTTGTCCAAATATATGTATATTTCATTATTTTTAAGAAAATGTATGGCTCATTTTTTACATTTGTTTGATGTATAATATCAACAATTGTTCAATTATCCAAAATGTGCATATACACACATTTATACATATGCATACATATATCTGAAGAAAGAATATAACTATTCACTACAATAAATTTAATTTATATTTTAATAGTAATTTAATCCCTTTTCATGTAAATTATTCTTGAAATTCTGAAGCAGCATTGTACTACAGTTTAAAAGACACCAACCTAGCCAGGTGTGGCTCAGTGGTTGAGCATCGGCCTAAGATCCAGAAGACTGCAGTTGGATTCCCAGTCAGGGCACATGCCCGGGTTGTGGGCTCGATCAATGACTCTCTCATCATTGATGTTTCTATCTCTCTCCCTCTCCTTTCCTTTCTCTGAAATCAATAAAGATATACTTAAAAATAAATTTAAAAAATTTAAAAAAAGACCAAAACAAGTTCTTCAAGTTGATAGGAAAAGAGAAATTCATGTTATTGCTTGTTAGTTGACAGTTTCTATCTGAGTATTTTAAATAAATGCTTCCTACTAGGTAATTAACATTGGCTAGCTAAGGATTTTTTTTTTTCCTGTACAAGACTTAAATAAATCAATGTTTTCAGGATTTTTTAAAAATTTTTTTTGCATTACAATATAGTACACACTATTTTATTCCTTAAACTGATTTATTATGTTTCAGATATTTTCTAAGGAAATTTTCTTTTTTTCCTCAGGACATGTCCAGGAACTTAATCTATTAAACTAAAGTTCAATTTTTTCCTCTTCTGCTAAATTTGATTATGAGGCTATAATTCTCTTCTGTTAGAAAAGAAATAGACAATACAGAGCAAAAACCTTTATTTGGAAAACTTCATTCTTCATGATTATTGATATTTTTATTTCATATTGAGAATGGTCTAATTTTGCCATACTTTATAAATAACAAAGATTCACTCTAATAGTTAATTTATATAGAAAATATGGTTCCTAAGGCAGAAAACTCATGATATTATATTTTTAAATAGTAAAATGGATTATTCTACTTTCACTTAGATCAAAAGCCATTTGGAATTATTCCAAAAATTTCAAGCCAACAGTAACAAAATAATTAACAATTTTCCAATTACCGCTACCTCCCATTTGACTATTTTTCTATTGTGGGTCATTTCATTAAAGTTGGTTAAGTGCACTTATTTCAGTTTCCTTCTGCAACACAATTCCTACCAAGATTGTCGGTGCATGTTGATATGAACGGCCCTAAGGCTACCCTTGTTACCAGACCACAGTGCCTCGTTTTCCCGTAAACTTTGTGCTACACTGCAGGCAATCGGTCTTACAGCCATTGTTCTATGCTTTTCCCCTGAAACAGTCTTCCCTCCATTAATTTGATCACCACTTTGGGAGTAAACCCTGAGTTGTTGAAGTACAGCCCGTTTGATTATTTTCCACTCACTGTTGCTTCCATTTCCTTGATGCCACTATCACTGGCCTCTCTTCACCCACCAACTTGATTGTTGACATACCCCCATACGATCTTTCTTCCACCCCTCACAACATTTCCCATCACTCTCTTAGGCCTCTCCTTATTTACTAGCTGCTCCGACACTTCTGTCTTCATTTCCCTTCTTAATCAGCTTAAAGTGCATGGATTATCATGTCAGTAAGTTTATGTCAATACCTATAATTTCTTTGCCTCACTGGCTTTGACCTTTCCATCATGAAAATCATCAATTCCTGAGGAAGCCATCTATTTGGTTTATCTGGCCTGAATCTTACATCTGGGCTTAGCTAGATACAATAACAATGCAGGTCAAACTAGTGCCACCATAATTAGTGTATATTTATTAACCTTCAGTGGACTATCATTGTTATGTAATCCTATCACAGGTTGTTTCTCCCATCCCTCTGAAAAGATTATTTCTACACCGTTCTATTTTCTGCAAAACTCCAAAATTCCTATTAGTTAATTCCCTGTAGATAACCAAGTCTAAACAAGAAAACACAAAACCCTCTTACTTAGAAAAGTTTTCAGTTTGATATGGGAGAGAGAGAAATCAACAGAAGGAAGCTTCTTGATAGCAACTTTAAGCCTTACTACCATATCTCACTGCATCGGCATCATTCATTAAATTCATTAATTTATTAACTTCAGTTAAATATTTGAGTCTCTTCTGCTTAGCTGACCACACCTTCCTTCTTCCAACACTTGTTTGTATGAACACATTTTTTTGTTGTCCTCCTGCCTCCCTGTAGCCACCTTCTCAATGTCCTTTGCTTGGTCATTTTTCTCTACATTTTTGTTAAATGTTGAGATCTTATAGGCTTGGTCAAAGGCCTCACTTTCCCTTTTCATTCTACATTTGATCCCAGGCCAGTTAATCAGTGAGTGGCTTCAGTTCAAAACCATTCATTCATGTCAATGGTTCTGATTATGTTTGCAGCCCAGTCCTCTCTTGACCTCCAGAGGAGTATATCAGCTGTTTTCTAGATATACCTCTTAGATGCTCAGAAACATACTAAAATTAATATGTTCAAAGTTACACAGTATTGTATCCCTGTCTTCTATTATGTTCCATTCCTTAATGGAAGGGGTACTGTTCACCTCTTTACAAAGGGAGACATTTGGAATCATTATGAACTTCTTCCTTTAGCCAATCCATTAGCAAACCTTATTGATTTAGCCTCCAAATATATTTGAGTCACACCATTTCTCAACATCACCACTATTAACACACACATACAAGTCATCCACCATCTTCTCTTGCCTAGACTACTTCATTGATGGCCTATCTGGCCTGCCCACATCTTCTCTTAGGGCTCTCTTTTTCTTTTTCTTTTTGTATGATAGCCAGAAAGGACTTGAAAGGCAAATTTTATTATTAATCTTTTTTTCTTAAAACTATTTTGCTCCAAAAACACTGGATTTTGTCAGTTTCTTTAATGTGCCCTCTCCCTATCTACCTTAGGGCCTTTGCACATATTCTTGCCTCTATTTCAAATGTACCTTCTCTCTAGTTGTCATCCTCCTAGGCACACCGTCCTCACCACCACCCCTGCCTGCTCGTTTTTATGATCTTCGCTCAAATATCACTACTCCACAGAAATTTCCCCTGACACTCCAGATAAGATTAGTCTCTTGCATGTGATCTTACAGTATCCTGTAAATGTTTTCATAAATGCTGGTTTAACTACTAAGCATGTATTGAAACAATGATACAATTTCATGAGAAACAATCAGTTCAATTTAACAAACATTTACTGAGTGCCTACTTTATGCCAGATCCAATCTATGCTTTCAACAACCTCATTATCTATCAGAGAATGTATCCACATTTTTAAAAAAATAAGCAAAATTATACTTTCAAAAAATAATGCAGCCCCAATTTCAATTGTTTTTCAAGTACCTACCTTAAATGAAGACATAAATCCTGCACTGGAGAGATTCAGACTATCAGGGAAATTATTTTTAAATTATAATATAATGAGATATATATGATGCAGGTATTTAGAAAACTTGGCTGGTGAGGGAAGAGCTGGGATGAGCCTGATAAGTATTTTAAAATAAATGCCTTCCCCCTAATAGACAGGACATGTAGTTCCTAATTCCATGTTATCACAGAAAGTGACTGTGCCCTTCAGGCAAGAAAAGTTTAGTCTGTAGAAATGAAATTTCAAAGGGACTTATACAAAATCATACATTTGCTTTGCTTGGTTGTTAGAATAAATCTGAGCTAACCATGCCCCATCCTCCTTATCCCTCCCAGCTTTTCATTTTTTCAAATGACTGAAAAGATTTATTGAGACCTTACGGCTGTTCACTCCCTAATAAAGTTCTCCCTCAGTCATCCTGCTAATTTGGTTGACTGGTCTATTTTTAAAAATTAGCAGTTTTCAGAAACAGCCTCCAGTATTGTGGCTGTGAAAAATCTGTTGAGAAGAAATAAAAGACTAAAACAAAATCTAATACTGTAAGCAAGTATAAATTTTTTGGAATGATATGTGATCCTGTGTTAAGCTAGTTTGGTCCCCGAGGCTAGAAAGAAAGCAATCTGCTTTTCTGAAACATTCAAATTTCTCACCTAAGCTCAGCTAAGAATACATTATGGGAAGCAGAGTGGAAAGTCACCATTTTACCCCTTAATTTACAGTGCCAATGGGAATAGCACAACACAGAATTCAAAGTTCAAAGAGAGAAAAAGATCTGGCTTATGGTGGGTATAAACTTAATTTCTTTGAACCAGGTACCTAGGCTCTGCTGTGTAGATTTAACACTGGGTAGTCTAGACTTCATTTAATGCCCTTTTATAAGTTTCAGAAATATGATAAAATATTCACTTAAAAGAAAGGACTAGGTAGCTACTTGGTAAAAGCTGATCTAAGAAAAGATTCTGCTTGGATTATGAAGCATTTTACTTGTTTTAAGATAGAACAACTTTTTCAGATTGTCCTTCATTTAATGCAAAGGTCATTTCTACTTTCTACCTCAGTTGTGATATTAAGCTCTCCATTTCTTTCTAAATCCTATTAAGAGAGAGTAGAAGCTTAACTTTATCATCTTAATGCCAAGATCTCAGCAAGCATTTATATAGATATAAACAAGGATGCCTTTCAGAAGGTTATATCCTCATTGTGATAATGAAGAAAGGGGCTCACATTAATTACCATGATCTCACAAAATGGAGTGTTTGGTAAGATTTAGAGCAGATTTTATTGTTTTCCAAACCTGATAAGCAAAAAACCCCAAAAAGTTAAGGATAAAATATCTTGTGATTAAAAAAAAAAAAAAAAAAAAAGTTCAAGAATAGACTAAGGTCTATTTTATCAACCAAGGTCTACTTTGAACTAGGCTTAATACTTATTCAATACACCAACGGATTTCAACCCAAGCTGCTTATTAGAATCACCCTGGACAGGAAAAGGAGCAGCTTTCAGAAATGCCCATTCCTCTGATGCCCACACACAGAGATTCTAATGAAATTCTTCTGGGATGGTGCCCTGATATGGGTATTTTGATTAGTTCCAGGTGATTGTATTCAGCCAGGCTTGAGAATCACCAACTACTGAATCCTTTTGCCTTTTTAAAAAAATGTAATTGAATGAGTAAATCCTTGCATTATTTTTTCTTCTAAAAAAATACTGGCCCTACTGTCAAATTGGAACATATTGTACTTCCTATATGTGTCAGCCACAAGTCATTTTTAAACCTGCACCACTGTCTATCCTGAAATAAAAGGTATACTACTAAGGAGGGGCAACTCGATCCTCACATGTCTCTTACAGCTTCATATTTCCATTTGCTGTGCATTGCTGAAGGGGATGCTGAGGAATTCCCCATGGCTTTTCCATTGTTTTTGGAAACAACATTAAAATGATTGGTCAGAGAAAAGAAAGCCCTTTATCTAGAAGTGATTTCTATAAAATTTAAGTATATTTAGAACACAGATGAATCCCATTTGTCCTGGCAACACATTACAGGCAATTGTACATACAAAGGAATCTCCATTTACTCCAATTGACTAAGCAACGGGAGATTATATCTATCTATATCTGTATCTGTATCTGTATCTGTATCTGTATCTGTATCTGTATCTGTATCTCTATCTCTATCTCTATCTCTATCTCTATCTCTATATCTATCTCTATATCTATATCATCTATATCTATATCTATATATCTATATCTATATCTATATCTATATCATCTATATCATCTATATCTATATCTATATCATCTATATCTATATCTATATCTATATCTTTATCTATATATATCTATATATCTATATATCATCTATATCTATATCTATATAAATAATCTGGCAAGCTAGTTGTTCTCTCCTGTAAGGACACAGAAAAAATTAAAACCCGAAGCACCATCAAAAGCTGATGTTCACAACCTACGATTAGAATCCAAGAATTAATTCTACTCGTCATCAGGCTTTTGGAACCAGGTTATGAAAAATGAACATGGTGGCTTAAATAAACTTCATTCCCAGTGTTCCCCATTGCCTAAAAAAAAAATGTAGAAAGATACTCTTTCCACCCCCACTCCTCCCCGCAGCACCCTGAGTCCTACTAGCTGGACCATGGCAAAAGAATATAAAACTAAAGAGACATTAGTTTTGCATAATGGTTAAAAGTATAATTCTCTGAATTTGAGCATTGGTTTTGCCAGATTCCTGCAGCTTGACCTTAAGGAATTTCCTAATCTCTGTAAATCTGAGTTTCTTTTCTTTTAAAAACTTATAACAAAAGAGATCTACATTAGTATTGTTATGCAAACTATATACAAAGAATTCATGTAAAACTTTTACTTAGTGTCTAGCATAGAATAATTGTTCTGTAATTAGTAATGATTAAAACTGCACTGCAAGAAAGACATATTTATAAGTAGGCATTGTACCCATTTTATTTTTACATCTATTCAGAGATTTAAAATTACAGAAAACAGAGAGAAACAAAGAATTTATACACAGGAACGCAAGAGAAGAGACTCAATACAACTTTTTCAGGTAAGTTGGAGGTGTTCAAGAATTATTTGCAGAAATAATGAAAACAGGTCTTGAATGGAGGGGAAAGGGAAAGGAAGAGCTTGGTGGCGGTGTCTCTTGAAAGTTCCCCAAGTACTTCAGGAGTTCACCTTCAGACAACTAGTTGGGAGACAGTCATACCTCAGTACCACAGGGAGACACTGCATGCTTAATAGTCAAGGACAACTTCAGTAGAAGAGGTGCATATCCTGGAGTGGGGGGGGGGGCTCTCAAAAAAAGCATCTGATCTACCTGCAGGTAGACAGTGAAGCAAAATCCATAATCTGTCATCTTGTCTCTTGATGACTAAGGAGGCAAATAAGTTTTCATTATCTGAGTATAGGTAAGAGGGGGGGAAATAAATTCAACTTAAGAAAAACTATAAAGACCAAAGGAAGAGAACAATATCTTCAAGATGATTACAAGCATATATATGCTTCTGAAAACTGTTAACGTGGAAATCAAGCATTTACTGTATCGTTTGGCATACGTAAATTCATGTGCTATGTGAGACACCAGAAATTCACAACAAAAAATTGGAGTGCTGAGTGATAGTGCTGTAGTAATGACAATATATTATAATTTTTACAGAGGCAATTATAATAATTATTATTAATAATGTGACAGATATTCAATCCTATCCTAAAATAAAACACATAAATAACAATAATGAGCATGTAACCGAAATACATTTTAACTTATGAGATTATACTTGACATTGTTACACTTCCTAATTGTAGCCTATGCAGTTCAAATACCTGCCAGTTCAGGTGATGAGCAACCATGAACAATAATGTCACTCTTCTTTCTATGTGAATTGTTATCATTATTGTCATGGTAATTCTAACTGTTGATAATTACCTCTGTTCTAGAGATGATGAAACTGAGGTTCATAAAGGTGAGACAATTTGCCTAGAGATAAAAGTACAGCACAAAGACCTGGTCTGTGGCCAGGACACTTTAGCATTTCCAGTCAAGTGACATGCACACATGAC
Source organism: Miniopterus schreibersii (assembly GCF_964146895.1). Lineage (NCBI taxonomy): Eukaryota > Metazoa > Chordata > Mammalia > Chiroptera > Miniopteridae > Miniopterus > Miniopterus schreibersii. The sequence continues at coordinate 23,346,011 of NC_138118.1, read as the reverse complement.
AGCATTGCTGAAATTCCAGTTTATATTGTGAATAAAGGAGACCTGGACACAGTCATCACATTGCTACTTTGCAAGAAAAGCAATGTGAAAGTATCTTAAACATTTTGCCATGTTATCAGATCCTACTCTCTGTGATGACACTAGGAATTTTTTTCCAAAATCCATTGATAATCATTTTTAGCTAGGTTTAGAGCTCACCATTTGGAAACACTATTTGACGAGACTCTGGCATGAATCACTGAATCTCACTTACTCCTAGATCTCCATTTATACAGCATTCTCATTTTTAGTTATGGCTCTACAAATGCCAGCCATCATTTCAGGCTGCTCCTTTTTTTACTGAGATATCAAGCCTTGAATTGCTAGGCTATTCTAATTACAGACTAGATAGCAAGAAAACCCTCCCATCCACAATCTCAGTAGTGGCTACCTTTACACAACTGCTCCCCACAGGAAAAATGCTGGGAGCTGGTGGACTGATGGTCACTTCTCAGAGAGATTGCAATGTAGGGGGATCACATAGCAGAAGCATGGCTGCTGGGATAGTCATTGCAGAGATCCACAGGATCGCAGAAGGGCAGACTGTTCACTACATCTTCCTTAACAATCTTTAAGAAAATTACTAAGTTCTTGAAAAGGCAAATGTGGAAAAAATGAAGGGGTGGATCCTCTCATTTGGACCTGGCATATGTAGCTAGGTTGAAATGTTTGCATAGTCTAATAAAGATATGCCAAAATCTGTACCTTCTTTATGTTCTATAAGTGATCTAAATGTCCTCATGAGTCTTACCATTCTGCCTGGTAGAAAATGAATGTAAAGTTCTCAAACTTTTCTTATTTAAAACTTTGTTCTTGCTTGGCCAGGCATGGCTCAGCAGTTGAGTGTCGACCTAGGATCCAGGCGATCTGGGTTCTATTCCCTGTCAGGGCACATGCCCGGGGTGTGGGCTGCAGCCGATCAATGACTCTCTCTCATCATTAATGTTTCTATCTCTCTCTCTCCCTTTCCTTTCCTCTGTCTGATATCAATAAAGATATATTAAAAAAAAAAAAAACCGCACACAAAAAAAACTTTGTTCTTCAAATGTTTCAAAACAGTCTCAAGAAAATATGCAATCAATTCAAATGCCAAATCCCACTCAGAACTGTTTTACCATTTTTTCCCCTCCTTCACCAATGTAGTTATCCTTATGAGACTGGAGAAAGATCCATTGTCCTTGGGCTATATTCTGGGTTTATGTTGGTCTGACACTCCTGTGGTTTAGTGGTTCATGTGGTGTGGGCTGCCCTTTCCTGTGGGCATCTGCTATTTGTGACTGCTGAGGCATGTTTGACCCTACTTTGGTTTTCTGTGCCCTGTGTTAGCAGCCCCTAATTCTGAAGCTACCCACAGGAGATAATCATGATGTTTTCATCCTTCCCACCAAATTCTTTGGACTCTTCCTCTTTCCTCACAGATGCTGCAAAAGCTGAGGGTTAGACTCTTTCTTCCATCTGGCCCCCTGCTTTGGGCCTCTTTCCCACAGCCATAGTTGCTAGGTTATTCCACTGGCTGCCCTCTGGGCCTCAATTCAGCCCTTTCCCTGTACCCATGGGAGCCTTCAGGATCTGGGGAATTTCTTCTACCCCCAGAGTTAAGATAGAATATCAGAGTAAATTCACCACGCTGGCATCTTCCATCTGCTCAAGATGATCCATATGGACTGCAAGGCTGTCTGCCTCAGCCCTCATTCTGCACTGATGCTTCCCTCAGACATTTCTGAACTGCTGCCATATAGATTCAGCCCTGCTGAATATGAGCTTGAAAAGTTATTGTGGGTTATACCTTGAGAAGAAAGAAGCAAACCTCCTCCAATGGGACTTATGAAACACATCTGGTGATTTTCAGCACCTTAATTTTTGATGCCTGACCTCTGACTTGATTTATTCTCTACCCTGAATGACCTCTCCGAGACCCGAAGGACATTCTTTTACTTACTTTCCTGTATGTGTAATTATCCCTCCAAAAGTATCATGTGCCCTTCTTTCTAACCTGGGACCATAACACTGGAGAGGTTGCAAGTGAATATGAGTATCAGCTCAATATTGTCTCAAACGCTTTCCATCTACATTTAATTTCATGAAAGGATCGGGAGGAGACAATTCTTTGGAGATGTCCAAAATAAACCATCAGACCAAACCTTCAGCTTAACTCCAAAAGTAAGAGCATACTTCCCTCTTAAAGACTAGTCTCATACATCATAGTGAAATTAATGCCTGAGTTTGTTTGTTTGTTTTTCTATCATAAAGCTGATTATAGAGTCTTCATATGGTCTGAACACTAGAATCCACCCCCATTTAATATGTGACACAATTGAAACTGGACTAACTTGTCTTCCTTTACCCACCATGACAGTCAAGAAGTATTTCTCTCTCTGGAAGAATCCATTACACTCAAGCTGAATTACTGACTCTTATAACAAAATGATATGTTCTATTGTCTTGTTTACTAACCCTTCCTGTTTGGTACACGTTGCTGGCATTTTAAAATTGGCTTTCTGTCAAAGAGTAGTTTTACTGTTTATTTTCTATCTGAGCATTTTGGCTCAACTTGAACAAAATAAGATATAATAATTTTTAATATACAAATAAATTTGCATATCCTTTTAAGACAGATTTGCTTGTTTTACATTAAGTTTAACTGTATGGCACTTTTCCTAATTCTCACTTGCTAAAAGTATTAAAAAAGTAGCTTAACCTAGAGGCTACTCAACAAATGGTTAATTACTCTGTATTTTCTCTAAATCCCGGCATAAGGGTGTCATTGAGATTGACAGTACTGTTATAGTTTGTGTTGATATCGATGACAAGGTTATATGTATTTCAGTAAAGGCTTGACTATCAAGTCAGTGGAGCTTAGAGACTAGGAAGAGGAGTTTCAGAATCAGAACCGTAGGATTCCAGTCCCTGTTCTGCCACCTTTGGGTTTGTGATCCTGTGTACATTAATAATGTCTCTAAGGTTATTGCCTCCAAATTGCAGATAATATTTACTACTTGACAGAATCGAATGAGTACTATATGAGATAAAGTATGTAAAGACTCTAGTTCAGCACAAGACCTCCCTGGAAAGAGTGAATGTGTTATCTAATGGCTTGTCAGATACAATTTGCAACAACTAATTAAGATGGTGATATCAGCACTACCATACAAATCAATCACAGTAAATTGAAGTGGTGAGATATTTTGTAACATTCACTTCTATTAATGGTGATAAGCTTTGCTCTGAAAGCTAAGAACAGATTCCATAGTAAGAAAGATATATTTGATGTGGACTTATGCAGTTTCTTGAAATATCTCTTGAAATAGATTCCCTATTTAATAAACAATGCCTCCAAATGATGGATTTCACCTCATCATCTATTCCATAAGCAGAGATTATAAATCAGCCCCATGTAAGAAATATGAACTTAGATACTAGTGAAAATAATAGGAGGCGTAAAATTAAATAAAGTTAAAATAAATATCCACTTACCTGACAATAGATGTGAAGTCAAGTTTAATCTACCCTTTAATCTAAAGGCAAATTAGTGAAGGGCATTTTTTTCTACAGCTTTGAGTCAGAGCTAACTATATTTGTGCTTTAATGTGGCATGCATTTTGCTAGTTTATTTCCACAGTTAATATCTGCTGCTATCATGGCCTGAAAAAAAATATTTCAAGGCACAGTTTACTAAAAAGGGAAACAAATTGATTCAATTTTTATAGTGAAACTTTAGAATAATTTCTCTTCCCTTGTTCTTCTTCAGAGGTGTACATAATTAGGACATTTTTTGTATTGCACATTTGTGTATTCTTCTTCCTCTTCCTTAGGCTCTCTTCTGCTAGGTTTATATTTATATAACAGGTGCAAACTGAGCATATAATGAAGTGGAAGACACAGTAATGAACAGTAATTTCTTGGCTGACCCTCTCCATCTAGGTTACTAGAAATGCATTTTGTCTAACCCATTCCCATTATAGAGAATATTATGCTACTTAGTAAAGGGATCTTGGAATGAATATACAGGATATAACATAAGACACACACACCCCCCAAAACTAATATATCACCCTCAAGGTCACAGATAAGTGATGCTTTCCTGAGACAATGTGTCTCAACATTTATTCAGTCAACAACTTGTTTTTGAGACATTTCTACACTCAGGAATGTGATATGCAGTGATAAAATAGTTGAATTAAACACATGAATTCTGCCTTCATGGTGACTTCAGTGCCAACATCACCTACTTAATTTGTAGCTACCACTGAAGTACATTCTAGCTACTCTTATACTGTGGAAATTTTCCATTCTAATGCTCTGTCACAATGTTTTCTCTGTAACTCCACTCACATTCTCCCATTGTTATTTAGCATAGATAGCATCACTGTACTTTGAGTGTGCTACAAAGTCCCATTCTCGGGTTCTATTCACTGGCATAACATTTTTTTAAATAAATGTATGTGCAGCATATTAATCCTTGCCCTATTCTCATGCTAGATCATGTTTCCACCTGGCTTATGTGAAGTAAGCAAATTGACTTCTCAATCACTCAACTGCTATCTCTCACAAATTATTCTTAAATTTCTTCCTAAATTTCAACAAGTTTCTTTTACTTTCCTCTCTCCCTTTATAACACTCAGGGAATGGATCATCTTCTACTTCTGGTCTCAGATGAGAATTAAGAGTTGTCCAGAGCCTATAGGGGGAAAGGAAAGTTTCTGGGTTACCCAGCCTTATCATTATTTTTGTTGCCCATAACCCTAAGTTCCATATTTATCATAAATAAGTAGAACTTGTATTTTGACATTATCTGTTGCTGTACCTTAATTATGTCTGTTGACAGACATCAAAGATTGCTCACTGTAGCCATCTCTCTCTCTCTCTCTCTCTCTCTCTCTCTCACACACACACACACACACACACACAGTCTTTGGTACTGTTCTTGAGCACAGAAATATGTGCAAAGGCAAGAAAGCTATTACTTGAAACAACAGCATAAATAACTGTTAATTCCTAAAATGCATGGCCTCAGGATAAATGTGCATTTAACGCCACTAAATGTATGCTCATTCAGCTTAGATGTGTCTTCTGAATCAACCAAAACACTAATATTTTCACTATGACAGACCTTCACATATTTGAAGAGTCATTACTTGTTCCTTTAGCATTTCGTCCCTCAGTGTAAATATCTCTGATTCTTTACAGAAGTTCTCAGATGAGAAGATTTTCATTGCTTCACCCTTACTGATAGCTCCTTTCAGGATAGCCTTGTGTAGTAATGCCTCTATAAAGATTGCCCAGAGTACCATACTGTGTTTACAATTATATTGTGTCCCCTGCAGTTCCTTCTTTATCAGTCTGCTCACTACATTACTTTTAGACCTCTATTATAAGTCCAAACTTAATTATTTTTATGCTACTTTATGGCTCCCCATGAACTTCAAGGCCAAATCCCCTAGTCTGACTTCTGTGACCTTTTATGGTCCGGATTCTGCCTGTGTTTCTACCTCCAATTCCCTCACTCCCCAACTGCTCCTCCAGGCTGCAATCTCACAGCATGGATAGGTCTCATACTTCTAGCTATGACTTTTCAGAGAGAGCAGGCAGGGGATTTGAGGAGGGAGAGAAGGGGATATTAATCCATATCATCTGGGGGCTTTTCAAACTATACATGTCCCTCTCTCTCTTCTGAGAGGTGCCCCTTCCTCCAGCAGTGGTGGTGCCCTCTTTGAGCATGAATGCAATGATGATCATTGTTCACACTGAGACAGTGTCATGTCCCCTAGTTGCATTAAAATAGATCAAAGATGAAACAGCTCTGCTCCCTCTACCTATGTGCTATTTCAAATCAAAAATCTTTCTTTAGAATTCTTATCCTAAGGCAGTTGTGAAGCCAAGTTTCCTGGGATAGTTTAACTAAAACCACAGGAGAGGCTCTACCAGAGGAAAAATGGTAAGTTCTTATTGGTTCTGCTTTTTGAGTTTTCTCCTTTTGTGCTGCGAGCAAATTATCAAAAGAATAAAAGCAGGCCTGTCCATGCCTGGAATTTTCATCTCTTTGAGTGCTGAGTGTTTTTATAGAGGCCCAGGGAAGCTGAAGAATCAAGGTCCTGACCCTGGTTGTGAGCACTGTCTTCCTAAGCAGGGCTCTCAGCAGAGGCTGTGGTTCTAGAAAATGCCTTTTATTTCTTGTTTCTCTTTTCTTTCTAGCATCTTCCTCATCTGTCCATACCATTTCCTCCCACGAACAGCACATGAATTCAAGTGCAGTGAAATACAGTGGCAGCTGCACCGTAAGGAGAAGTGGCTCAGTCAACAGCTCTTATTCAGGTTGTAGTTTATTGCTTGTTTGCCTTTGGATAGTGGCCTCTTATTGAGACACAACCAACAGAGACTGTCAAAGCTCACGGGTCCCAATGTGATGCTTTGACCTAATTAGTTTATTTTCACTGCTGTGTAAAAGATCCTAGAGAAAAAATAAACCTTTCCAGGTGTGAGCTATTACTCTGAAATAACATTCACCACCTGCACTAGTCTGTGGTCATTGTCCATTAGATGTCAGAGGACACATTGTCTTCTAGTCAGTCAAGACTCATAAGACTGACAGACTTTTTTTAAAGGAATATAATATATTTGAATGGTAGAAAACTATTCACATCTACTCTATAGTGGGAAAACATGAATAGTTTATCTTGCAAATATTAAAATTCATATGAAGAATATAAAAAAAAAATTAGTCTGGCTACCTTCCCATCCTCCCATTCCTTCCAGTTTACATTATATTTTAGAAAGCTAATATTTCTTAAAGTTTAAAAGTAACCAGATACACTAAGGAAATCATTTCCTTTTCACAGGAAATAGTATAAAGCATATATAATTATGGTTATGGCAATTGAATAACCTAATTAAAAATTAATTGTGGGCCAGCCAGTGTTGAGCATCGACCCAGGAACCAAGAGGTCACCAGTTCCATTCCTGGTCAGGGCCCATGCCTGTGTTGTGTATTGTGGGCTTGATTCTGAGTAGGGGGCGTGCAGAAGGCAGCCAATCAGTGATGTTTCTCATTGATGTTTCTATTTCTCTATCCCTCTCCTTTCCTTTCTTTAAAAAAAAAAAAGTCAATAAAAACATATTTTTTAAAAAATTAATTGTGCATTCCTACAATTTAAAACCAATCAAAACTTAGATTAGACATATAATAATAATAATTAATAATAAGTTCAAAAGGGATCTAATCCACTAAAGTGACCTATACTTCCTTCTAGCATATATAAGTATTGTGTACATCTATAACCAACCTCAGTGGATCCCATCCTCTATGCCCTTTCCATTTTCCTTTTCCAATGGGGTATGTCTATTTGTTTAAATATTTAAACAATAGGTGTGTTTCCCAACACTATTAAGGCACTGTACACTATATTAAAGAAAATTCACACCCAGAAATTAGAAACTGCAGCCATGTGATACCTGGTCTAATCAGTGAAAATGTTAGGAAATTGTTCTAAGACCAGAGTGAAAAGGCTGAAATGTTGATCATAATCAATTAAAAAATGAGTGCACACTTGAGAATTATAGTGCCTGGAACCAAACTAAAGAGACACAAATTGTAAGAGAAGGGAAGACCATAAAACTTTATTATCTTTTTGAGATTGATAAACTATTGTTGCTATCATATATAAAATTGGCCATGATCAATGTTGGCAAGCTTGAGAGGCATATAAGAAAAAAAAGTAGAAAGGTACAGAGGACAGAGTAGACAAATATTCTAGTAATAGATTTTAATATGTACCATGATTTAGGAATGAAGGGTACTGTATAAATAAAACAATTAAGATATAGTAATTTAGTTAAGAAATGGAGAGTAGTAGGTAAATAAAATAAGTATATTATGTAAATGTAATAATTAGAATGCAAGACTTGATTAATAAGAGTTATCCTATTTGTTATTCATAGACGTGTATCAGAGAGAAATCTCAGTGCATAAGCTCAGGTATTCAACTACACAAGAAACACAGTTTTTTGTATTTTTCTCTCACTGAACTTAATTTGTATTCTGGGCCCCAATTCTATCATGTGGCAGAAAATCTCAATTAGCTCTAACTGACTTTCCTCTAGGACTGTGTCTACAAAATGCCAGGTTGGGGGCCATCTGGCCCTCAGTGTCATCAGATATCCTTGCTGGCAGACACTGAGACTGTCTCGTTTGAGTCTGGTCTGTGATCACTGGTCCTTGCAGGTTGCCACTGCAGCCTCCACATCATTAAACCTGCTGGCTCTCTGTGCACTTTTCACTGGAGAAATTTTTCTCCTCCTGAACTGCTCTGGGCTAAGGAAAACTCTTGTGAGCTGCTCCCAGCCCACAAGCCTAGTCAATTCTTGCTTTTAGAGAGCTCCAATTCATCTAAAGTTCCTGTCATTCTTTCCCAACACTGGGGCTTGTTCTGTGGGCATCAGTAAAGCAAATACCCTTTCTCGGTGATGTCACATGCATCTAGACTCTTACTTTTTGCCTTTCATTTTTTTTTTTCTTTTCCTAGCTGATGGAATTTTGTCCTAAAGATGGAGCTGAGGTGGGAAGAACAACTACTTATACTCACTCTACATTCTTCCAAATATTTTGAATTTTGAAACTAAAAATCTAATAGTTAAAACTTTTTATTTTTGATGTATTGGTCACTACTTGGAACATTCTAACTATCTGAATTACGGGAAGGGGCAGAAGATAAAAAATAATACCAAAAAATGAAGTCACATTGGTATTATAATAATATACTAACTTCCTAGAGGTAATTTTCAAGTAATTTGATTAAATTAATTAAACCAATATTATGAATTTACTTATATGATACTGAATTACATAAAGATATGATTATTTCACCTACTTACATATCAAATACTGAAAACTGTAGCAAATATGATTTTGGATTTGAAACTTTTTTCTTATAGTAACCATTGGAAACAAATGAAGGCATCATATTAGAATGCAGCTCTGTGTAGTCAGATTCTGAATGGCTAAACAAATGTAATCCAGTTTTATCCAATAATAAACTTTGGAGTGCCTCCAATAATGCATGCTTCTTAGATAATGCTCTCTAAAAATTACTTCTCTGACTTGAAGAATTAGAAGTTGAAGAGCCGAGATCCTGGATAGTTCTACATAATGAATACCTGGAAAGTTTGGCTTTCATTTTGCTCAAAGAAGGTTAGGTGTATGCTTTGGAAACTAGATGAGCAGCTATCATGCCTGGCAGGTTTTATGAAACTGAAAAGACTTTATAAAAGACCAGCCTACCATTAGTCAAAAGTATCCATAAACAGCGTCTTTTCTCTAGGAAAGATTTTGGATGTGTGGCAGCAGTGTGTAATCAAATGCTTCATTCAGTACCCAGGACCTAACAACATAGATATAAGCAGTACCAGATGTCATCAGGAGCTGGCCATAGTGATGGAACGATTACCTGATGCCTTCCTGGAACATCTTATACCTATTGGTAGGATTCCTAGTGTATCCACTTGAAAATAATATGTTCACTTCATTTAGACTTAAATGGAGTTATATTATGTAGGTCAGTCTGACTAATATGTGCCAAAGATAAAGACAAAAATCAGGTATAGGATAGTTATGCTACGTAGATGACAGATGATAGAGATAGATAAATAGATGATAGATTAGATAGATAAACAGACAGACAGATAGATGATGATAGATCGATGATAGATAGATGATAGATAGATGATAGATAGATAGATGATGATAGATGATAGATAGATGATAGATAGATAGAGATAGATAGATGATAGATAGATAGATAGATAGATAGATAGATAGATAGATAGATAGATAGATAGATAGATAGATAGATATAGATAGATAGATATAGATAGATAGATGATAGATATAGATAGGTGATGATAGATGATAGGTAGATGATAGATAGATGATAGATAGATGATAGATAGATAAATAGATGATAGATAGATGATGATAGATAGATAGATAGATAGATAGATAGATAGATAGATAGATAGATAGATATGGATATTTAGAAATTAAGACCTCCAGAAAAGAATTTTTAAGTATTTCATTTTTATTTATTTTTTTATATAAATCATTTTTTACTTTTCAATTGCAGTTGACATACAATATTATATTAGTTTCAGGTGTACACCCCAGTGATTAAACATTATATAACTTACTAAACGATCATCCAAATAAGTCTAGGACCCACCAGAAACCACACAAAGTTATTAGAATGTTATTGACTATATTTCCTATGCTGTACTTTATTTACATCCTCATGACTATTCTGTAACAACCAATTTGTACTTCTTAATCCCTTCAACTGTTTTACTCTCCCATCTGGCAAGCATCAAAATGTTCTCTGTATCTATGAGTCTGTTTCTGTTCTTTTTCTTTGTTTATTTTGTTGTTTGTTTGTTTTTTAGATTCATTTGTTGATATATTTTATTTCCTGTCATCTTACTGTTCATATTTTATAGTTTTTGTTCTTCTTCTTAAAGAAAACCCTTTAACATTTCATGTCCTACTGGTTTGGTGGTGATGAATTCCTATAGCTTTTCCTTGTCTGGGAAGCTCTTTATCTGTCCTTCAATTCTAAATGATAGCTTTGCTGGGTAGAGTAATCTTCATTGTAGGTCCCTGATTTTAATCACTTTGAATATTTCTTGCCACTCCCTTCTGGTCTGCAAAGTTTCTGTTGAGAAAATTAGCTGACAGTCTTATGGGAGCTTCCTTGCAGGTAACTAAGTGCTTTTCTCTTGCTGCTTTTAAGATTCTCTCTTTGCCTTTAATCTTTTGCATTTTAATTATGATATGTCTTGGTGTGGGCCTTTTTGGGTTCATCTTGTTTAGAACTCTGCACTTCCTGGACTTGCATGCCTATTTCCTTCACCCAGTTAGGGAAGTTTTCTTTCATTCTTTTTTCAATTGGTTTTCAATTTCTTGCTCTCTTTCCTCCTTCTGCTAATCCCATAATGTGAATGTTAGTAAGCTTGAAGTTGTCCCAGAGGCTTCTTACACCATCCTCATTTTTTTGGATTCTTTTTTCTTTTTGCTGTTCTGATTGGTTGCTTTTTACTTCCTTATATTCCAAATTGTTGATTTGATTCTCAGCTTCATTTACTCTACTGTTAATTCCCTGTAAATTATCCTTCTTTTCAGTTAGTGTACCCTTTATTTCTGACTGCTTTTTTATGGTTTCCATGTCCTTTTTTTTTATGCTGTGGAAGTTCCAAGTTCATACTCTTCCCATAACTCCATTGAGCATTCTTATAACCAGTGTTTTGAACTCTGCATCTAGTGGATTGTTTGTCGCTATTTTGTTTTGTTCTTTTCTGGAGTTTTGTTCTGTTCTTTCATTTGGGACACATTTCTTTGTTTCCTCATTTTGGCAGCCTCCTAGAGGTTTTGTTTTTCCTTTTTCTTTTTCTTTTTTATGTATTACACACAATAGCTAAGTCTCCTGTACTTGGTAGAGTGGCCTGATGTAGTAGGTATCCTGTAGGGTTCAGTGGCACAGATTTCCCAGTCACCCAAGGTGGGCACCTCACTTGCTCTCCCCTCTCACTGTGTGGGTTGTGTACATCCTTCTGTTGTAGTTGAGCCTTGATTGTTGTTGGAACATCACTAGGAGGGATTTATCCCTAGGCTGATCTGCTGCAAGGACTGGCTACAACCACAGTCAGTGGAGGATCAGATATGCAGAGGCCCACTCCACAAAGCAGAACTTACTTCAGCAAGGCTCTGGTGTCTGCTGCTTGAGTGTGTTGCTGTGGAGGTGGTTAGGTGGTGTTTCAATGTGGTCTGAAGCTGCCCATCTGGCTTGCTGGTTCTAGAGCCTCCTGGGAGGTGCAGGCCCAAGTTAGCCTCCACATGGCTTGAACTACAAAGCAATCTGCAGCTGCCTGATACTTGTGCTGGGCTTGCAGGTGCTCAGGAGAGGTCTGGGTGTGAACCATGGCCAGCTGCTTATAGTGCCTGGCCTGGGGCCACTTAGTGAGTGGTATAAGGCATGTTTGAGAGATTTTTAGAAAAGTCTGAAGCTTGAGCCAAGAGAGGCCATTCATATAGGAAAGGCACAGGAAACAACTTGGGTAAACCCACAGATTTGGCGGTGGGGCCTCAAGGAATCACCAGGATGGGTCAAAGAGTGATAGGTTGATAGAGACTCAGATATGGCATCTGCCTGACATCTCTGTTGGTGTTGGGGGATGGCTCATAAAAGGAGCAATGGCCCCTGCCGGCAGTTTTGTCTGGGGGAAAGCTGCCTCCCAGCTTCCATTCTGAAGCCAAACACTTCAGTTCTTCCAGGTATGTCCTTGGTGCCTTTTGAGCTATTATCCCAGTGCTGGAGCTCAGAGTGAGTGAGTGAGAGTAAGCTCATATGTGGGCCCATTAAGAGGAACTGTCTGGACTCCAGCAACCTCTGTCTACTTCAGCCTCAATTATGCTGGTTTTTACAGCCAGAAATTATGAGGACTTTTCTTCCCAGCACTGGAATCTTGGGCTTGGGGTTAAGATGTGAGGCTGGAACTTCATTCCTCAGGAGGGAACTCCGCAGCCAAGATATCCATCTCCATTTTTATGCTTCTTTTTTTTTTTTTAATATATCTTTATTGATTTCAGAGAGAGGAAAGGAGAGGGAGAGAGAGAGATAGAAACATCAATGATGAGAGTCATTGATTGGCTGCAGCCCGCAACCCAGGCATGTGCCCTGACAGTGAATAGAACCCTGATGGCCTGGATCCTAGGTCAGTGCTCAACTGCTGAGCCACGCCCAGCCAGGCTCTATTTTTATGCTTCTTTGCTCCATATATGAGATACTGGGCTGAGAGACTCAAGTTTCTACTTTATAAAGGAAGCAGGCATTATATTTTGAAAGAGATCTAACTTGGAATTACCATTTAAAGGAAATCCGTATACTCTGTGCTTCAAATGTGTTATATGTGCCATTTTAAAGGAAATAATTGGAATAATTCTTTTCAGGATCTAGAGCCTACCAATTAGAATAAGATTTATTTATTTATTTTACTTATTTATTCATTTATTTTTAGAATAAGATTTAAATTGGTTTTTAGAAAAAAATATATACACCCAGTGTTTTATTTATTTATTTTTAAATATATCTTTATTGAGCTCAGAGAGAGGAAAGGAGAGGGAGAGAGGGAGATAGAAACATCAATGATGAGAGAGTCATTGATGGAGCCCACAACCCCGGCATGTGCTCTGACCAGGAATCGAACCCGGATCACCTGGATCCTAGGTTGATGCTCAACTACTGAGCCACACCCGGCCGGGCTGTTTTATTTTTTTTAAATATTTAATCAAGCCCACTGAGCATGGCTCAGTGGTTGAACATCGACTTAGGATCCAAGCGATCGGGGTTCGATTCCCGGTCAGGGCTCATGCCCGGGTTGCGGGCTCAATCCCCAGTCGGGGGTGTGCAGGAAGCAGCTGATCAATGACTCTCTCCCTCTCCTTTCCTCTCTCTGAAATCAATAAAGATATATATATATTAAAATAAATAAATAAATTAAAATAAAATAAAATATTTAATCAAAATAGTAGTGTTAGGAGGAATAATCAAGTTCAAAATACAGAAGTATGTTGGGTCAACAAAAGCAGACTCATCATTATACTCTGGTTTCTCTTTAGATCTCATAAGTCCCTACTGTGTGTCAGGCCTGGGTACAATAGTAAACTAGGCTGACACAACCTCCTCTTCAGAATCTGTAACCTTCATTTATATATGCACCTGTGTCCTTACAGTTTGTCTCTTGAAATTGTACTATAAAAATTAACCCTCATCATTGATTCATTAGTTTTACCCTATACTATAGATTTTTAGAGGTAATATAAACTTCATAATAAGATTTTAATGTATTTATCTTAAGTAGCTTCTTCCATGATCTCTCTAGCCTGATGCCTGGCCAAAGAGGAGTGTATGTGTACATGTCGGGATGCTTTTGTTTAGCTCTTAGAACCTCTACTCACACAGAAGGCAGGAGGGCACAAATAACATTCATTATGCAAACTATTTTAAATACAGTTCAATCTTTGAAGATTCAGAAAACACAGAGGATATTAGGAAACATGTTTTCAAATACTTGTAGATGTACTGAATGTTAGATAATGAGTTTCATTTGATACATTCATCAAATAAGCCATACTGGACAATCATTCAATTCCTGGATTCTTTGAATTTGTTTACTTTTAGTATAAAATTATATTAGTTAGGATCCAGCATAGAAAAAGAAATTCTTAAGCTAATTATGATCTTAGTCTTCCTTAAAGAATTGTTAAAAACAAATAATACATTTTATATTCATATTTTTTTTAGGGAGGGAAGAGTAATAAGAATAAAATACAGTTTAATATTTGACTTTTAGATAAGGCTGTCTACAAAATTAAAACAGATGGCTAGTATTTTCAGATGAGGAATGATGAACAATTTTGAAGAACATGAGAATTTATTTCATTCTCTTAATTAAGATAGAAATCAAGGTTTTCTTTAAATATTTGTATGTTTTTGAATTCACTTTGCTGTACAGAAATTATCTGAGGAATAAAGGCAGGTGATGAGATATTAACAAATTGTTTTAAAAAGAGAGTTGACCCAAAATGTGTACTTAAAACTTCTATCTCATTTATTGTCATTTGTTTTCCACCTAGAGCTCTTTTGTATAACCAGCTCCCTATGTGAACCTCTGACACACTGAATTGTGTTTACTTGTGCCTCCTTCTGAAGTGGGCCCATAAATATTTTCTGAATCTCAGGGTCTTAAAGATCCTGGTGAGCTTTTATATATCCCTGATTCTCATCTTTCCAGACTGCTCTTCTCTAAAGAAACTTCTGATTGGTCTATCCTTGCAAAAAAAAAAGTCTCTAATATCAAGGCCTGAGGGTGTTCTTTCTCTGTAGTTATCCTTTGGTTGAGTGAGCGCTGTCAGATCCCTCTCTTCTCTTGCTGTTGGTTTAGCTTCCAGTGCCCACACTGATGGCTACATGAAAATAAAACACAGTAACTCCTCTCTTAACATGGTGGATAGGTTTGGAAACTGACTAAGTGAAATATGTAACAAAGCCAAGTTTACCTACCATTGGCTAATTGGCAAGGATTAAGTTCCTATGGCATATTTCTGGTCAAAAACATCATCAAACTTCTAAATAAAACCACAAAATACTTTTTTAAACTTTATTTTTATTGTTGACACTACTTCAGATTACAGAGGTCCCCATGCCACCCCACCCCCCCTTCGCCCACCTCCACTCATCTGGCCATCACCACACATTAAACCTTTGAAAATGTATACATTTAAAATATATTTTTTTAAGAAAGGAAGAGAATTCTTTTCCAATCTGCTTATTCATGTTGAGGGTGTTCTCCCAACAACTCAAGACACAAGGCAGGCATTCACCCTGGAGAGAATGCCTTTCCGTTGCAGGGCCACTCACACCTACATCCACACCCACACTCTCTCAGACTAGGACCATGTAGACAAGGCATTTCCCCTAACATGCATATTTTTGAGATGTGGGAAGTAACCTCAGTGCCCCAAGAAAACCCATGCAGTTGTGGGGAGAGTGTGCAAACTCCACACAGACAGTGGTCCCAGCTGAGAATTAATTTTTTTCTCTCATCAATGTAATAAGTAATCAGTGTTGAAAGAAACGAGTTATGTAAGGGCCTGCTGTGCTACAAAAGCACCTCACATTACATTACAACTAGCAATTTCATGGAAGACAAAGTAAATCAAAAGAATTTCCTGGCTTTGGGAAAACAAAAAAATAGGTTAATGAGGGAATGGATAATTTTACAAATATTTTGGAATTGAAAATGTTCTCTAGAACCAGAGGGACCTACATTTTTATCCTGACTCTTTTATTTCTAGTTATGTGAAAAAGTCCAAGTTATATAACTTCTCTGTTACATAGTTTGTTCTCCTATGTTAATAAAATACATCTAAAAGTTGTTAGGGAATTAAATTAATATGAAATTTGTGAGAGATATATGAGTATGTTGCAGACAGAGGACTTTAATATATATTTTCTTTATTTGTTGCAGCAACAAGTGGGCACAATCCTATTTATTTTATTCTTCAGGAAATAGCTCTTTGATTTTTAGGATCATTTATCTAAGTCAGAGATTATTTTTAATACTGAGAAAGAATGACAGGTTGGGTTTTGTTTACTTTTTCTTTATGTAAAGAATGACTATAAGCTTTATAATAGTCTATAAAATAATAAATGACTTGTAAAAATAAATGAGTATCTAACAGGCAACCTTGATAAAATGGGCCATAGAATATTCTCCTTTATACAACATGTAGAATATTGTCTTACACTTAGTTAGATGACTAATTTTTAGGTGGGTTTAACACATGGCTAGATATGAAACTAAAATTAATTAGGGGAAATATCATTGTGCTTCAAGCGTAAGCTTATTAGAAAATAATGAATAAGCTCAAGATTTATGGTTACTATACTCTGCCCATGGCTGTAACTTTCTTTCTGGCATTTTGGCCATTGTTGTGGGTTTTTGTAAACTACCAGCAAGTTGGAAGCCAGCTGATACCCAAGAAAGGTTCTCTGGTCTCCACCTCTTATCTTTTCCTTTGGGTTAAGTGACAGCCAGGGACATTCCTTAAGAATGAAGAACAAGGCCCAGTTTTTTTGGAAAAAAGTACCACAGACACTGACGTATACTTTCTTCCTATTGAAATAGAGACTGCATCACCACAACTCTTTTCTAATACTAAAAAGAAAGTTTAGAAGTTCCTGAATCAGAGGACACTACTTATAACCAACAAGAGAATTCCCCATGGATGTGCAATGAGGAAACCCCCACCCACCCTCCACTAACAGTTAAAGAATTAAAGGAAGCATATGGTTTGAGATCTCAAGGTTGCAGTGGGTGGGTTCAAGGCAGCCAGCACATACACTGTGTGTCCAGCATGGTGATTGTTACGAATAGTCAATGTGAATGCCTTCAGTCAGGAGTGCTCCGCCTTTTACCACAGTCCCCTCTGAAACCTGTTATCTTAAGTTTGTGGATTTGAGTTTGCAACTTTTTTTTCAAGTATGTTTTTATTGATTTTACAGAGAAAGAAAGGGAGAGGGAGAGAGAAACATTGCTGAGAGAGAGCCTCCATTGGCTGTTTCCTGCACACCCCCTACTGGGAATTGAGCTTGCAACCTCGGCATGAGTTTTGACCAGGAATCAAACCAATGACCTCTCAGTGAATGGCACGATGCTCAACCAACTGAAACACTCAGGCCAGGGTTGGATTTGCAACTTTTGATGTAAAATAACCTTAGGTTAAGTGAGAAGGAAATTAATTAGCAGAGACTTTTCAAAATCCCACAGAATACAAGATGACATGTACATATAAGTGGGAACCTAAAAGTGTACAGAATGAAGAAAGAAAATAGCAAATCCTTTTTGAAGCAACATAAAATTAACCTATTGAACATGGATTTATATAGCTGGAGAGCAATTAATTGCTGGGTGTGTTTAATATAGCACTCATTAAATGATATTTATAGACATCCATCCAAGAAGTCACACAAAAACATTGTCAAGAACACCAAGTGACTTTGTGCCTTGTTCCAACAGCACAGTCTACATAGCCATTGGTGCCCTTGATACAGAGCTGGCCAATGTGGTCCTGTGTGGCCATCATTTCCAGCTCTTGTTTTAAAGCAAACTAGGGAAGAATCAGTCTTAAGCTATATGGATATTTAGTTAAAAATAAATAAAAAGAAGAAATAAAAGCTATATAAATGTTCTTATTAATTGGTCATGTTGCTTATTTTGTTCTATGAGAGAAAAAATGTACAAGAGTGTACGTACAGGTGTGTGTGTATGTGTGTGTGTCTGTGCACATTTGTGTGTGTGACTCACTATCACTTCCAAGAACTTCTGGGTTAGTGGCTCTTAATCATGAAGAACTGAAGCAGTGTCAAGTGTGACAGACCACCTCAGGTGTATAACCCCAGAGAGAAGCTCCTGTGCCTGCTTTTTACAGCTAATCAGGGTGAGGTATACTGCTGAAATACCATTTCTGACACTTGCTTTCCCACTATCTCCCTTTAGGCAATGCTATTATGACAGACCAAAGAGTGGGGTAGAAGAAATTCTGGCTTTGAAAGATTAGATAGGATTTTCCTTCCCTTCTTAGGTCCTAAGCCCTCAGAAAAAGGGCGAAGGAGGGGGCAGGCAAGGAAGAGGTGTGTTTTAGAGGGAAAGAATATGAATAAGATACTGCAGTCTCAGCCTCTCTCTGTGGAGAAACTGACATTGTCATCATCTCCCTCCTACTTTTTCTCGGTGCCTATAAACTCCTGCTAACTGATTATTCCATGGCCAGTTTTTCCCCAGGCTTGTCAATGAATGCCAAATCCATCCTGTTGAATCATTAATATTCCTTATTATTAATACTGTCAAAGGTTGGTCATATCATTCCTCAATTCCAAAATTTTCAGTGAGATATAGTTATCTGCATGGCATTTGATGCCCAGTATTGTACTGGAGTCCACTTTTCCAACTTCATTTCTCACTGTTTTTTTCCATAAGCCCTGTCTTCCAGTTTTTTGTTTTTTGTTTTTTGTTTTCAACTAGAGTGCTTTTAGCATTTTTGGAAGACAATATTTTCTTGTGTGGCACTGATTACAGAATCATTAGCTTCTTTGGCTTCAGCACAGTAAATGCAAACAGCACTCTCAGTCATTGCGACAACCAAAAATTTCTCTATCTATTTGTAAGCTCCAAACAGGAGTGAGTGCTTTACTCCTCTTGGAGATCTGTTCTTGAACTTGACTTGCTTTCTTGCATTGATTCCTTGATCATGCTGCTTTCTAGGCCTGAAATTGAATC
The DNA here is from genome assembly GCF_964146895.1 of Miniopterus schreibersii. NCBI lineage: Eukaryota > Metazoa > Chordata > Mammalia > Chiroptera > Miniopteridae > Miniopterus > Miniopterus schreibersii. The sequence continues at coordinate 23,327,093 of NC_138118.1, read as the reverse complement.
CCTCATATCTTCATTCTCTAACTCATGATGCCTTAATGAAATTACCTTGATCCCTAGTTCAAAGTGATTTCTCCTTCTGCTTGAATTCCCAAGGAAATTCATATTCATGGGATGTCTGCCACATGCCAGTCAGTCTTGTTACTTGCTTTATATACATGATTTTCACCTAACATTGTGCTTCCTGGCTCATTGTAAGTGGTATTGAAACTCACTCCCTACTTCTATCATTTTCTTCCCACCAGAGAGCAAGTTAGAGGTGAAATCTAAGCTCTCTAATCTTAGTAGACCTTGAAAATTCAGCTTCTATGTTAGGTACAAACACCTATTGCAGTAATTTGACTTAGTTATTGCTTAGACTTGCCATTTCACTTCTTACCTTCTGTTTCTGACCATTAGGTCTTTAAAGTCAAAGCATCTGATTTAACTTCTTATTTCATAAGGAACCCAGCAGAGTGCACTAGGGTGGCCTCAAGAACGTTTGCTGTTAGAAAAATCTGGACACCAAAAAAATGATTAATAGGTTTCAATTTTCAGTGTTTATTTTAAAGCTCAGAACAGTTTAAAGGAGTAAAGATCTAGAATATCAGAATATTGGTCAGGGGTGGGGATAGTTAAGAACAGCTTTAAAAATTAAAAATAAACTAATGCAATTATTTAGCTTTTCAAACAAATACATAGCAACGTCATACTATAAAACCAACATAAAATTCCAGGAAAAGTTTAACATTATGAGGATATAAAGGAGTAATGATTCACAGCACATTAAGAAGTGCAATTTCACAATTCCCATTACCATCAATGAAACTCATGTGGTAAAATTCACACATACCCCAGTGGAAGCATGACCTCAACATGCTGCTTTTCATAGTGTGTGATTTTCTCCTCTAATTTGAAGCAATTTAATTTTCTGCCCACTTCACAAAGAAATGTCAGGCTGAATGGCTAGAGCATTGATGTTGACATATTTCTTCACACGTTGTATTCACAGTAAAAATTGATTCTGTTATCCTTGATATCATCAAATAAAGGCAAAAACTAAAATATTCTTTAATTATTTAATGTTTTCACCTTTGAAAATAAGAATTTGGATGCAAATAACAGTAACATTTATATAACATCTTAGTAGAAATAGAAAATTTTAAAAATAAATTTTAGTAAATAAGAAAAGCCATTACTGAAGAACAGTATTATTTGTATTCCTCTAAAATTTCAATATGAAGTATATATTGGAAAAAATTCAACACTTGAATTCTGTGTCCATTTTTAAATTTATAAATCAAATATAGAATAGTGGTTAAAAGGACAGTCTTTGGAACCAGACAGTTCACAAATTGGCTCTATTGGTTATAAGCTTTATCATCTTAGGTGATTTATATAACATTGCTGGGCCTTTTTAATTAATTGTAAGTATTGAAATTCCTACCTCATAAATTGTTATGAGGTTATAATGAATTGGTAAATTAAAGCATTTTTAAGAGTGTTCAGCACACATGGTGAGCATACAATAAATACATTACCAATATTATCATCTCATTATAAATATTGTAGATATTCTTTTGGAAGACATAAGATAAACTTATTCTCACGTTGGATTTATTATTATGCTCTTTCAAAATATATTTGACATGATTATTCTATTTTATCGTATACTAGGAAAAAAGATATCAATGTAACACAAATATTTTATAATTATTTTAGAGAACTTTATTCATAAATATCAATAAATAACCAAGAATGGGACCTTTTTAGCTGTTTAAGTGCAGCAGCCATTTCTAGCTGGTTTCTTCATCTTTTCATGTAACACTGGCTTGGCACATAGTAAGCACTCTGTAAATATTTGTTAATCTATTAACCTTTCTCAAAAAACATTCTACTTTACTTCTAATTTTCTTCATCTAGTCAACACACCTAACCATCTTTAACCATATCCTAAGGCCTTTGATCTTTGTGTCTCATCTGAGGAACAGTTTGAGCACCTTCTGATTTCTCTATATAGCACTCTTATCTACCTTAATCTCTGCCTCTCCCAACTTCTTACAACAGATTCAGTGTAGTAGAATTTGGCACTACATTGATTTAGTGGATGTTGAATTTGACTCTTCAGTTAGATCACATGCATCTAGAGGGCAGAGATGAATTCCATACTTCTTTTGTAACATCATATAGATGACACTCAAAAAATAATTACTAATTGATAACTACCAACACCCATATGAAGATTTCTTCTTATGTGCCAAGTTCATCTCTCTACTTGAATTATTATTTTTTTGTTCTAGTGTTCAAGTGTATTTTCTTAACATTAAAGGAGGATCTTCAATACTGCAAGTTGTATATCATTATATGTGTGTGTGTATACATATATATGTGTGCATAAACAATAAAAATAAATTTAAAAAACAATAAAAACCAAAAAATGTAATAAAAGGAAATGCATAGTTTCTGAAAATCATCCCATAGGGAGAATTTCAACTGAAAGAAGCAAAGTAAACAAACAGAAAAACTTCTTAATTAAAGCTTCCGTTCTCCCTGTGATTTACCTGCAGTCAGTGACTATCTGTGATGTCCAAGTGCATAACATTGCATCTTGCTGAGCCCATTTCAAATCTGAATCTTTAATGACAAATTGCCAGTTTCAGCCTTCTGTGAATAAAATCACTGAACAAAACTCAGAGATTTATATGTATCATTGCAATCACTCTATTTAATATGAAATTTAAAACACACACACACACACACACAAATTGGTAGGAATTCCTATGGTGAGACATGTAATATCCTCTATTGCATATATTATTTAAGTACCTGTGCTTGACTCAAGTGAAGAAAATTTCCATTTTCTACCTAAGTACTTAGTAGAGGTTCAGTAAATGTTTGTTGGTTTGAACTGCATGGCTGGTGGGGGTGGAGATGAGGTAGGGCAGTGGGGGTGGGAGGTAGGAAGGTGTAGGATAGAGGATGGAGAAGGAAAGGGAAAAACAGCAACAGAAAGGACTAGGACCTCTTGGATAACAGAGAAAAACCCTTTGTGGGGTTGTGTGAAAAGACACTAACCAGCTACCATGTGCACAAACTTGAAATCTGTGTTATGCTGCAGGGTGCATCCTGAAGTCCATGACATCTGACCTGATCTAGAAGTATTAGGAAAAGAAGTGAAAGAAATAAAATTTAGCTCAAGGTAACTAGACAAACACCTGAAGTAGTAGGATGTGGGTCTTGCCTGAGATATACCACATTTTCTTCATCTCATATTTTCATAAAAGGAATGAGACTTGTGATCCACTGCCAGGGAAAGAATGATATTAAAGTGAAAGCTTCTAAAGCCTCTCCTACGCAGCCTTCCCTGAAGAGGAAGTGGGGTGATTGGTGAGACTGAGGAACCTGACATCCATGGGTGTCTTTTGATTAGAGAGCACTCCTCTGTAATATTCATTCTCATTCATACTCTCCTTCCCTCTCTCCCCCTTTCACTCCCTTTTTCCTTCTGTCTCTTGCCTCTTCCTCAAGCAAAATATTACTTCTTTCTTTTGCTTCCAGTCTGCCTGTGGCTCAAGCAGAACTTTTCCATTGCAGTGGCCCATTTGGGGTTTGAGGTAGGAGGCCTGAATTTTCCATTGTTGTTTGTAGCAATCACAAAGGCAGTACTATATCTAGATGATTATGTGGCTCTCTGTGTCTGTTAGCAATTGGTTGGGATCTGCAGGAGGAAAACAGCTTTGCTCTCCTTACAATGTTCAATAGGTCACTAAATCCTAGAGAGCATCAGGTCACAAGAAAAAAATATATTTAAAAGAACTCTTTGATGAACTGTGGGGAATTTGAATGACAGAAGCTTTTGTTATATAATTCTATGCTGAAGTGAGAAATCAATTAAGCTTTATAGCTTATTTAGATGTTACTTATAAAATTAAAATAATAAAAATAACAATAGGTATCATTGATTTTATTATATTATTATATACTATATTATATGATTATATTTTATTATATTATGTTATATTTATTATATTATAGTATTATTAATTATATTTTATATTATATTATATGCCAAATGCAGTACTATGTGTTATACATTTTTTTATATCAATTATTTCAAACACCTTCAAACTACAGATTGACAAACTCCTACTACTAAATAATGACTACCATTTTGTTGTAGACTGGTAAAGCCAAATGAGTGACATAAAGAAAGTTATAGCTAAAGACATGGTTGTAGCAATGTCACCTTCCTCCCATGCCCATTTCCAAATTTGCTAGTCAATCTCAACACATCACTACCAATCAATCTGCATTGAGCAGAGAAATGAAATCTTTTTGCCATCCTGGTTCTATTATCAGCTCTGAAGGGTCTAAACTATTGAGTTGCTATGCTTACATATCACTTAAAATTTTAGAAACACCAATAGCTTAGAAGAATTTCCCAAATAGCAAGTCACAGGCTAAGCCAACATGTACTGATAAGTCAAGAGAGTCATATTTAGTACTGTTCCTGTTTTATGAACTGTTTGGATGGTATTTATGTTGGTGATTATCCAAACTATAACAAAAATCAATACTAGATTTTTTTATCGATAAAATACTTTATAATTTGTTTTTCTTTCTATTTAAGGGCTCAGTTTATGAGAGGCAGGAAAAATGTGAATGTAGAACAGACCAATAATGCCTGTTAAACAACATAACATTTTAACATTGAAGGGCTTTTGAGTGTAGTGACTTAGAGCACAGGCTTTGGTGTAAAGAGCTCTGGATTCAAGTTCTGGCTCTGGCTCTCTATTTGATTTTGCAAGTTATCTAACAGCTTTATTCTGATTTCTTCATTTGTAAAATGCAATTAATAGTATTCATTGCATAAGCTTAGTGCAAAGATTGAGTGAAAGAGAATATCTGAAAGCACTTAATGTGGGGCTTGCATACATAAAAGCAGTTATTGTTATCTATTATTGCATTTTAATACTCAAAGACAGAGTTGATTAAGTGGAGACTCTTCAACCCATGCTCTTCATAGAGAAATTGGCAGCTCCTTAAAATCTTTCCATTCAACTCAATTTTTGTCTAATTTACATGCACGATGGTTGCTATAAAATGTTATTTGAACAGAGAGTAATATGACGCTTTCTGTTTTAAATGGACTAGTCTATTGAAAGCATATCCCTCTGTAAGAGGTGACTAGATGCATGACATGGGGCAATTTGCCTAGCTTCTCTGAAACCCATTTCTATAAAATAATGGCATTAGTTTGAATGATCTATAATAACCTGTACAATTTTCAAAATCTATTCTCTTATTGGTATTAATTATTTAGCATTGATTTAGCACTTCATACTTTAATTCATTTGTGCTTATCTTTGGGTTTTTACAATATTAATATATTTATATCAATATAGTACTTAGAGAAATTCAGCTATTTATTTCTGTTATTTCTGGCTTACTTTCTCTCTGGGAAAAATCACAGTAAGAAATGCAATTTTATTACCATGAAGTTGATTACTGTATTAGCTACAAATTTTAAATTATAGTCATGTTACTAACATGTTAAGCAGCACAGTAAGAGCAGACTTAGACTAGTCGTTTACCTTTTAGAGTGTGTTATTGAAAACTATAGAAAATTTTATCAAAGAAAGACAATGCCAAAGCATTTAATCTCATTAAAATTTCATTTAAAAAGTTTGTGCTTTTTCTTATGTGAAATTTCCCATAGAAAGAACCTATACTGCTTACCAGGTTCTCAAATTGTCAGCTACCCCTAAATCAGAAACTGTTCCCATTACTTCTTATCTGCTTCCTATCAAATCCCAGCTGACCTGTGTTCTTTTCCTTTGTATGTTCCTCAATATTTACAGTGACAAATAGGAAAACAAAAGTGGGGAGTGCAAGCCCCTAACATATTATACCATCTTTTACACACATTTTTCAAAGTAGGATGTAATATTCACTCTTTCATTAAGTGATTATTTATTGAGCACTACATTGGTGAGGGTTCTTTATTCCAAGTAACAAAACTAAGTGTGGCTTATTTAAGCAGAAAGGGAGGTTATGAAAAGACATTAGGTAACTCACAGAATAGTTGAGAAGTTTGGAAACCCAAGCATAGGCCTAAGCAGTCAGGGATTATAGCCCATATCATAACTCAAAACTAATCTGATAAAGAAAGGACAGTTAAGAGAAGGAAGTGTTAGCTGGTACCTACATTTGTGTACTAATTCTACAAGCTATGTTCTTTGTGGCTGTCTCTGCAAGGAGGGCCCCAGATCATAAGTCTGGGCCCAAGACAAAAAGATGCTGGGAAGGCAAATATTTAACATTTTTACCTTCTGTATGTCTGAGTCTTTGGTACCCGCTAAGACTCATTAGATAATACTGTCCCTGCAACTTACAAATGAATTGCGAGGGTAGATGGCTAAAGTGAATATGACTCTCCATCCGCTGTGACCACACAGTGCGTTGTGAGGTCCTATAGCAGCCCTGAGAAAATAAATAATTCTCATTTCTTGTTTGCAAGAGGAACAGGGTCTAGTTAGGGTGATGGTTGAATGGAAAATTTGAATCTAATGTGATAGAAAGTGTGGAAGCATAAAACAAGAACTCCAGACTGAGAAGATGGAAATATATAACAGAATTATTTAAAGTTGTCCAGTTACTAAGTTGAACATTCTTCCTACATAGAAAATCCTTGGATTTTTTATTGTTGACGCTTCTCTTTCACACCTTATATCTGATCCTCTAGCAAATCCCGTTGCCTCTTCCTTCAGTTTGCATCCAGAATTATTATTTTTAGTAGTAGTAGTAGTAGTATTTTCTAACTCCTTCTGTCTTTGCAAAACAAAGCAGCCAATATGAACCAATTAAAATGGAAATCAGAGCATGTAGAACACAATAAACTGATGAACAAAACACATCCAGTGACACAGAAGCATGAAACAGAAGGAAGGCAGGTGTGGTGTGAAGAGTTTAACCAAAGAATTTATATGCATATATGTCTAACCCATGGACACAGACAATAGTGTGGTGAAGGCCTGGGGTAGGGTAGAAGGGGTCAATGGGGGAAAAAAGGGGGAACATCTATAATTCTTTCAACAATGAAGGTAAATTTAAAAATAATAATTATTGTGGTACATCACTGTGCCTGCCACTGCACACTGGTTGAAAATCGCTGATTTTACCATTTGCAATTAGAATCTAGAATGTAAATCACAGAAACAACTTTCTATTTTGAACACCTGTAGGGACATAAATTACAAAACACCTACAAACAGCCTGTGGAGATATCAGGATATTTACATACTGATGCTGATTGTATTTTACAAGTTAAAGAGAAATCAGAGACAACCACCCTGATTTGAGGCTTTTGCCTGCCCCTGACCTCTTTCTTTCAATCTAAACAGAAAGCACGCGTAGAAGTAAAAATGATTTAAGAGATTTGACACTGTTTTTACAAATTCAACCAAGACACATAATTATATACCTTATAAACTATTATAAAAAAAAATAATACTTTCCCAGATAGTTAAGGCAGCCCCTTTTTTCTGCTTTGTTATAGTACTTAGAAAACGAGGGAAATGTATCTCTTGTTTCTGCTTCACATTTTATTGTTAAACTAATGTCTGACTTTTATTCTGCTGTCACCCAGCACCAGCATGTTCCCAGGTGCCCAAAGTCACAAGAGACAACGTGCTGCCTGAGGGCCTCCTTGATTATGGTTATAGCATCATTAGCATCTTCTCCCCAAGGCACAGTAGCTTTAAGAACTTTCTATTGTAGCCCCAGCTCTTACAATGATTTGTACCTATTGGCAGGTGAACAGCTAATTAGCCTTGGGTGGCTTGTCAGCTGCCACGGAGGTCTCTCGGCTTCAGTACTATTCATAGAAAATATTCACAGAGCGGGCACATTTCACTAGCATTCCAGAGCAAATTATAATTACTTTTTTTTCCCTCAGATTAAAAATACACACAAAATTTCCTCCATCACCACTGTGTCTTCCAGCACCTGGATACAACTGATAGTTTAGATACTTTGCCCCCCTCTCCTGTTACATTTTTAAGGCTCACAGATTAGATTCTTACATCAGTGCAACTGTTCATACCCACGTGGCTGTGCTGTCTGTATTTTAGTTTCCTTTTGATTCTTGTTATTATTTTCACAATGTGTATGGTTTAAATATTTGGGGAGGTTGCTAAATATTTGAGCTGATATTTGAAATTATATAATTGACAGAGACTTCCACTAACTGTCAAGAGTTTTCTAAGAGGTGCAGAATGCTTTTTCAAGGAAGACGAAATATGTATATAAATTAATGGAAATGGTGGTATTTTTGCAATTTAAAATGCTAGTTTTGTTTAAAAGAAGAAGATTTCTGCCTTCATTGAATTTTCCTTTTGTCATCTTAAAAACCATATTACCACTACTGTGTGTGTAGTTTTTCACTGCATATCTAACCAATCAGTGGAAATGTTTAGTCAATTCAAGAAACTTTATAATATAATCAAGAAAGTTGGATTCTTACATGCATTCCTCTTTAAAAATACCAAAAAAGACAATTATTTTTATCAGTCTGAATGGAGAGTAAGTCATTCAGGATATAAGAAATATCAGAAATAAAATGAGATAAAATTCTTCTCAAAATGCAGTGAGATATGTGAGAAGATGTTAACAGATTTTTAGTATTGATTACTCTCTCTACAAATAATTTCATTAATATTCTTTATTTAGAACATTTCAAAATGTACTCTTAAAAAAAATGCCAGAGGAAAAAAAGGTGTTTTTTTGGTTGTTGTTCATTTGCTTTTGTTTTATTTTTGTATGCACTGGTCTCAAGGCCTTCAACAGCTATTTAAATTTTGTTATCTGAATTGAAATTCTGTAAACAAGGTTATTAAAACTGAGAAGACTAATACAAAGTGTATCATCTTTTTAAAAGAAGAAAATCCAACACAAATCTTGCTATTCTACTCTTTTGTATAAATTCTAGATTCCAAGATTCATTATGCTTTGTTTTGTTGAGAATCAATTTAAGAATAAGTGAGCACTTTAAGGAGCACAGACAGTGAAGATCATAACTGTAATGGATCTCTGACCTGGAAGAAATATCACTATTTCTAACAATGTTCTTTTAATAGAATAATACTTATCAGCATGTAATCCCCTGAAATGCTTTGGGAAATACACCATTATAGAAAATATACATTCTTTTCTCTAAGCTCTTTCTCTTTTTGGCTGAAATAATCATCTACCTTATTACTTTATTCTTTATTAAGGGATATCAATCCCTATTTTATCTTACAATGTGCAGCCCCCTACTATGAAAAAGAAATAAAATAAGAATATGATAACTAGAAAGGCACAAGAGATGAAAAAATGAACTTTTCAAATTAGAACCATAAGACAAAACCACACCACTGTAATTGATTTTGGTATTTTCAATGGAGTGTACAAATATTGAACATGAAAACAAAAGTCTGAAAACACTAGTTTTTCTAGGAACTAGTTGTTGCTCCTGTTTTTCATTATCTACTTACCCAAACTTATTTTCTTGCCATCTGCATGTCAAGCTAAAATAGGCAAGGCTGCAACTAGTAGCAGATTACAAAATCTCAAAGCTTCTGACAACATAAACTGTTGTTCCCATGGTAAAGCCCTGTGGAGATTGGTGGAGGTAGTATGCAACTTACTCGTTTGTTCTGGTATCGAATTTTTTAATGTAATCACTCTCCCATACAGGCTCAGATAATTAAATCATGACTTAATTTTAAACTTGGGCACATATATCCTTTGGGATAAAGGAATTATGTCTTTTCAATTTTAATAATGTACTCTGGAAGAACATAATAATTAAATATCTCAAAGTAAATGGAACTGATACTATTTTTAGCTTAAAGTGCTTCTTTTAAAGTTATTTTAAGTTTTATTTTTAACATTTGTAATCTATAAATTCAGATACATAGGTGTGTAAATGAGTATTAAGCTTTAATTTTTTTATTTGCAAATTACTTTGTATTGCAAAGTATTACAAGTTATACATTGTGTTAAGCAGAATTCTATATATTTAGGTCAATCTATCTGGTTCTTTCACATTTTGATAACATCTAGTCTAAATGAGAGAGATATTCTCCAACATTGCTAGTCTGTATAGTTAGAACAAAATCATTCAGCTGTCAGTTTTTTCTTTTTACTCTTGGGTTGAAAATTATAGATTCAATGTAGCAGCAGCCACAGTATTTGATTTGCAGAAAAAAATGAAGTAGGAATATTTGATTGCCACATCTTTAACCACTTATGTCTAGGTATATCAAAATTGAAAGTGACATTGCTGATTATATTTGTCCTGGAAAAAAACTGCTGGTCATGGGTTGCGCTTTTTACCACACAAGTAAAGTCTCTGAATACAAAAAACAATGCCAATCCGTTCTTGAAGGATACCAATTGAAGTATATGTTTTGTATTAGAACATCCTGACGGAATCCATAGAATAATGTACACATTTCTCATTTCTTTCTCTTGCAGTTGAGCTTTATTCTTTCAAGATTAGCATATGCCAGACCACCTCAGCATATTACAGAACCTCTTTGTTTTTCCCCTCGCTGTCAAACTATACTGCTATATAAAATTGGGATGTCAAGGGTCCTGCCTCTGGCTGAGTCCAGTCTTGCAAGACAGTTGGATAGTTTGATTTGACTGGTCAAGGTTAAATAAAAAGTTCATTTCTGGAGAGCCAGACCAATAGTATGACTATTTGTCACATGAAAATTTTTTATCTTATTTGTTTATTTCTTAGTGCTTACCTTTTGGGGTCATAAACACTATTGGTTGAGGAAGCAGATATATGCAAATATCATAATAATGTTTGGAGTGTAGTATAGGAAAAGGAGTGATTTATTCGCTTAGTGGAGGGACTCCCTTTTGCCATGTAAGACGTGGATATCTTTGGGGGGCACTTTCCTTTACTGCATAGTAAAGGAAAAGTGTGGTGGTGTGATGAGAATAATTAAGCTAGATACTTTGGATTGAGGAGGAAGAATTACATCTGGTAGACACGTTGGCTGAAAATATATCAACATTTATTATTCATAGTTCTATAGGTTAGAACTCTGAGTGGGTTCGACTGGTTTTTGTGCTCTGAGCTGAAAACAAGATGTAAGTTAAGTTCAGCCCTCACCTACAGGTTGTGGGGGAAAATCTGCTTCCTAGCTCACTGTGGTTGTTGTCAGAATCCAGTTTTTTATGGCTGTTGGTCTGAGGTCTTGGTTTCCTAGCTGGCTGTGGGCCAGAGTGCCACTGTCTAATCCTAGAGGCCACCTCCCTTTTTTCTCATAGGGTCCCCTCAATCTGTGAGGCCAGCAATGACACTTGAAGTCCTTATGCTTCAAATGTCACAGACTTTTTCTCTGCTACCAGCCAGAGAAAACTCATTAATTTTTAAAGGCTCACTAGATCAGATTAAGCCTACTTAGATAATCTCTATTTTTAAATTACTGATTAGTCATCTTAGTTGCAACTGCAAAATTTCTTTTGCTAGAAAGGTAATAAAATTACAGGAGTAACACTAGGGGGCAAGGATCGTGGGGGCCATTCTAGAATTCTTCACACTACACTTAAGGAAGTCTCTTTTATAGAACTAATGTTGAACCTTTGGTACACAATGTCATACTAAAGTTTAGGACATATTGAGAACAACTGCTCTAGAAGATGTTCATTTTAATTAAGCAATCACTAAAGGTAACTCCAATTAGAAGTGGATATAACTGAATAATGAGAGATCCAATGGAGGAAAGAGAAGTTGTCTCTTGATGGCATCACTGGGAACAGAAACATTTGAAGATGGAAAAAAATAAACCTAGGAAAAGATGGAGAATAATACTGTTCACAAGGTTTGGAGAAAAATCGAGAGAGGCCTCCAGCCAGTGATATCATAGCCTATGTTATTATCACTGGAGGTCAGAACATGAAACCAGTTGTTTCTTTTCTTAGGTGAAGATAATCCTCCTACTTGTGTCCTAGATTCTAGCCCTTCTCACTTCCTCAGGATCATTGCTCCAGCAAAGTTCTCTCTTTATAAAATTGTGCCTCTATATAGATTATTCCTATAGTAAAATAATTCAAAAATCTGAAAACACTGCTTGAGTCCACAGACATTAAGGGCATATGCTTACTTTTCCATTGCTGCTGTAACAAATTGCCTCAAACTCAGTGCTTAAAACAACACAATTTTACTTACTTACAGTTTCAGAGGCCAGAAGTCCAAAATCAGTCTTGAGGGAATAAAATCAAGATGCCTGGCAGTGCTGTGTTTCTTCTGGAAGCTCTAGGAGATAATTATGTCTTTTCCAGCGTCTAGAATCTGCCTACTTCCCCTGGCATGTGGTCCCTTGTGCATCTTGACATTATCCAACCTCTGCCTTCCATCATCCCATCTACTCTTATGACTTGCACTCCATTTTAGAAGAAATTTTGTGATTTCAATGGGCTCACATGAATAATTTAGGGTAATCCCCCGATCTTAAGATCTTTAACTTTGTCACATTTACAAACTCCCTTTTTCCATGTAAGATAGCATATTAAGATGTTCCAAAGATTAAGACTTGCACATCTTTGGGGAAATGTTATTAGGCCTATCACTGTATAGTAAATGGCAAAATATGACAATATGATGAGAATGAAGCAAACTAGATTCTTGGAATTGCTAAGGAAGAATTACATTTGGTAGACATTTTGACTGCAAATAAGTCAAACCTCAGTCATGATATGTGAAATAAAAATAATTGGCCTATCTCTCAGTTTTTTTCATTCTCAAGACAGAATGAGAATAGGATCAGTGATCCTAATAGAAGTATAATGTACTGTGCTAGTTGCTGTTCACTCCATTTTATTTTCATTTTTATCTATCTACTAGAAAATCTAGCAGTTTAATTTCTAGTGCATTTGGAGGCCATCAGGTGTTTTTTAAACACAACCTCTCAAGAAAATAAAGTTTCATCAGAACCATCTGGCAAGTCTACATTCTCAGGGGAGCAGAGTGGTAGACCCAACCTGCTTAGGATACACATTTTATGCAAATGTGTGAGACAGAAACACTACTGATATCTTCTCTGAATATGGCCAATGGAGGTCAATTTATTGCTGTGTGTTCTATTATTAGTCATGTAAAATTTGCAGTCTGTTTAATTCTTTGTTACCTGAGATCAGTTTTATAATAAGCTACTCACAACACATTCTACTAAGACTGACTCCATAAAGAAAACGATTGTAACCAGAAGTGGGTGTTGATGACTAATACATGCAAATGTAGCTAGAAATCATTAGATAATGAAAGTTAACTCCCAGATGGTAGTACCATCTGGAACGTAAATTTATAAAGGTACTTCTGTAGTATTTTTGCAATGAAAAAATCAAGCCTCACTGAGAATTTTCAATGGCCACTTACAAAGTTCTCTGCTAACATTAGTGTTGATAAATGACATTTATGCATATATATATACAAACTTGCATTCACCAAGTTAGGCTCTTGAAGCTTCAGGCCTCTGTTAAAGAAAAGTGTGCTATAATTTAATTGGTCTCTGGGATAATGCATACAGCTGGTTTAGTAACTGGGATTTGAATAATTTTAATTTTATGTAAGTACAGAAAACGGCATTCGTCTCTTAGGACTTTTTGTTTTTCTATTTAAATCCTTTGTAAATATTAACTAAATACTTTACTTTTCTCTTTTACATTCTCATTTCACAAACAGATGAATAAGAGAATTATTACTTTATTTGCAGCTTTAAAGTAAATAACCAGTGCAGTTCCTCTGCTGTAATCTGATTTTCTATAAAGCAGATAGGAAAATGAGAATGGTTTTGTCTGAACACTGCTGTAAGGAGTGTCCTTTTAAATGGCATTACTTTGTGCATGATATAGATCTGTGGCATCTTCAGACACAATTGTAGCAATTGTTTTTTTCTACTAATAATTTGCATGATAACTCCCAAATTTATACTTGTAATATTCCTTTATGGGGAAAAAAAAAACCAAGTGAATTCTATGTAGGAACTTAATCTTCTATAGGCTAGTTTTAGAAAATTGTATTCTTTTATGGATATTTAAAAGACCAAACAACAAACCTATCTATATACTATGATTTTATTTACATATTTATGTATTCCTTAACATTGAATTGGTTTCACTGTTGCTGTTTTCTGTGGAATAAGGAACTTTTGGGCTGAATTTCAATGTGATCTGTCTGAGAAATGTGCAATAAACAATGGACAGATTGATTTCCTAGAAATCTGTCATAATGAGATTGCACAAGATATAGACCAAGCTTCAAGCTTTTTCTTCCTTGATCCCTTACTGAAAACAGTGATACTGCTGACCATGAAATCTCACTTCCCACTTGTTTCCATATTAGAACTTACTGAGGAAACATGTCCCCCAGATAATAATTGCAGATTTGGGAAAGATATTTATGGATACGGTATGTATAGACACACAAACACACACAGGGTGCCTCTCATGCCCCCATGGTTGAAAATTAAATTGAAAATTTTCTAACTTTTGATCCATTATGCAGTTTATTAGAATAAATTCCTCAAATGTTGACGAGTAATTCACAAAACATAGATGAATTGGATCCTCTCATTTGTGAAGCCCAGCACTTCATCTTTGCCATACCTCTGTAATAGAATAGGTTTAGTTATTAGTCAAATAATATAATTTTATAAAGATGTATATTTGAAAGTAAAATAGAATTCATGATTGTATCTATTAGTGGCATATTTAAATTCTGTTCACAATGAAGTGCTACATGTAATCTCATTTTGGAATTTTAAATGTATTTAGTGGATACATAGCTTTTTAGCAATAAATATGTCTTGTGTGTTCATTCTTAGTTCCCCAGTGCCAGATAACTTCAACAAAAGGATGTGGGAGAGTCTAATAACACTAATATTGCTAGAGAAACCATCATTAGTCAGTGGCTCTATTTCAGTAGTAAAGGACTGGGAGCTCACGTCCCAGTTCTGTTTCTGTCTTTTGTATCTGCCAGATGCATAGGATATTTCCCTAGAAATTTTGAGCAAAATATGAGGGAGGCAAAGACCAAATTAGCAGCCTTGAAATGTGGCCATGAACTGGGAAGAAATGTAGATCATAAATTTCTCCCGTCTTCTCTATTAGACCAATTGTTAGTATTTTTCCGATTGAAATTATTTTAAATCTAATATGAGTCTGCTAAATTGAAAAATACCAAACAAACTGCATGATACTAGTATCAGTATTACTCAAATCAGAGGCTAAAAATCTATTTTCTGGTTGATAAAGAAAAATAAGAACATGGAACTTTTAAGTCTTATTCTTATTAGTATAAAAATGTCACACTTGGTATGTTGGTTAAGAATACAGGTTAAGAGACTTTAGATTATAGCTACTAATTTATCTCTAATGGCAGGGGAGGGGGGTGCAGTAAAATTTTATTTTATTTTTTAACTTAGTATTGAACATAGATTCCTAGAGTGACATGATATCTAAAATTGTTTTCTCCTAATAACAACAAGATTAATATTTCTTATATACTTGTGTATAAAGTTAGTATACATAGCTCTTCTTGTCCTAAGAAACACTTATGCTATAACAAATTAATAGAGCTTAAACCTTGCATAGCGCTGTATCACTACTGCCAGTACAAACTCCATCTACTCAAAACAAAGAAATAACATTTATTTTACTTGAGAAATGAGTTGTGCACTGTCAAATATTTTCCAGCAAATAAAGTTCATCAGTCTGGGACATTTAGCCCTGAAGGCTCCCACTGTATTTTCCACTGCACTATCAAGCACTTTAACATGAGTGCATTGTATGTGCCCTATTTGTCTCTTCTCCAAGTGAGCTAATGTCAACCTCTTTTCTATGCAGATTAAAATATTGTATGTCTTAGATCTAAAAGCATAATAATATGTTTTCAAACTTTATTATGCAAGAGCTGTTCTTCCCTTTGTACACTTCTCTTTGCACATTTCCTCTTCCAATTTCTATAAACACTTAAACTAGAGGATGTTTTAGTTGTTTTTGTTTGTTTTTGCTTTTAGAGAAAATGGTGAATAGAAATGGGAAGGAACTAGGTGACTTTTATTCCCCATCCAAAACTTAGGTTTTATTACTCTGTAGGAATTAATAACTAGTCTAGAAAAGGTATAGAATGGAAATTATTATAGTAGACAGTGGGGAATAGAGATAGAAGTTATGGTAACTCAATATATTTGTTACATTATACATGTACTACTATATGACATTATGTATGTCATATATAATGTAGGTAAAATGCATTCAGTTTAGTTACTATGTGAATTAGTCATAGATTTTAATAACTCCCCACATACATCTGATTAACTTAAATAAGAAAAATATATATATTTGTGTACATGTAATATTAAAATAATTAGAAATTATGAATGAACCATCAATTAATAGATTTCAAGGACACTAGGTTTGGTTAATATGCTGATGGAAGTTCCATGTAATCAGCTTTGACAGCAAATTATAGACGAAACATATTTAACTACTATATAATATGTAATATGAAAATTTTTGAGTGAACTATGTTTTTGTTTTGTTTTTTAATCTTCACCTGAGGATATTTTTTTTTATTGCTTTTCAGAGAGAGTGTAAGGGAGAGAGAGAGAGAGGAACATGGATCTGAGAGAGGCACATCGATTGGTTGCCTCCCTCATGTGCCTCAACCAGGGCTGGAGATCGAGCCTGCAACCAAGGTAGGTGCCCTTGGCTGGAATTGAACCTGGGACCCTTCAGACCTCAGGCCAATGCTCTAACCACTGAGCCAAATGGCTATGGCTGAGCCACTATGTTTTAATATGATAAGAAACACTACATTTCTTCTTAATTAATAGTATGTTTTGAGATTAACCAGAAAGTTATTATCTTTATTGCCTACATGTACCAAACTGAAGACATTATTTTTTTCACATCATATATTGTCAAAACAAAGATAATTCATTTTGACAGTTGTGCAAATAATAGTAATTTGTGTTTATCTTGACTGAAATTATACACACCTCCAACTGTGTAATTGGAGGAAAAGATTCTTTAAAAAATCAACTTGAAATAACCTCTAAATAGAAAATACATGTATGAAATATTGACACTGCGAACCTGGAGTCACTTATGTTTGACACTCTAAGCTATACCTTTTCTGACGAGTAGCATTCTAATAATGAGTATCTGAAATTTGAGCTCTTTACTGTCATTATCTGTCCCCTTCATAGTCAAGCTATTTAATCTAAGACTTTAATTTACTATCACCTCACAATCACTATCCTCAGGCTCTAAATCTGGAGGAGACTGATGATGACAAGATAACATTATTCCTTTGAAAATTAACCCTATGGACAGGATACTAAATCTTACCCTGGATTACAAAATATCAGAGTGAACATCAAATATTTTTAAGGCACTTTTTATTGAGTAATGTAAAATGTTTGAGTGATCTGTAATAATATGGTAATATTCAGTAAAGCAAACTTTAAAGAAGGGAATCACATACATTAAGGGGGGGAGGGTAATCATGCAGGGTAAAATCTTCAAAGATTTTGTAGCCAATAACAAAACAACTTGATTACAGGAGTGAACATTTACTATTGGCCAAATATTATCATACTTGACCTTCACTAAACTATTACTATTATTCTTTTCCTCATTTTAGAAATAAGGAAAGCAAGATTCAGAAAGTCGAGGACATTTACCTGAGATTATATTGCTACCAACTGACCAGAGGTTGGAGGTCTTGCTAAAGGAATATGTCAAGATAATGTGCAATGGGGAATAAATGAACAGCAGGCCAAGGAAAATGCCAAAAGAGAGCACCTCGAGTAAAATTCCATGTGTCACAATGGAAAGTCCACGGGCTTTAAAATAACCTGGTGCTAGTAGCAAATCCCTGCCGTCAGCTTGTTCCTCCTTCAGGAGGTGCACCACATGACTATTGATGTGCCAGGGGAGGAAGGTCAGGGGAGGGTCTGAACTGCACGACCTGCAGTATGAAAGGTCTGGGGATCTAAGTGACATGACCTGGAATATGCTAGGTGAGGGAAGGTAACCCTGGGAGCGAGGTCTTTGTTTTGCAATTTTGCCTGTTGCTAGGCACCTGGGGCTTTCTGCTCTGGTGACCTTCCATACCTGGCCTGTTGTCCTGGCTCTGCTCATGTCTGTCTAACTGCCTTCCACACTTCCCTCAGCTATCCAACATCTAATCACCAGTCACCATCTCCCCACCTCTTTACTGGTGGTCATCTATTTTTTTCCAGGGAAAAAGGGTAGAGGGTGTCAGTGTCACTTGCCTCTTTATATATTGTCATTCTTGTCTTTGCCAAGAATGACCTCAGTCACATGTTCCCCTCAAGGCCTTCACCTTTGACCATTAAGGACCTGGTTTTAAATACCAAAACTAAACACTGTACATTTCACTCCATAAAAAATATTGCTATAAAAAATGGTAATTCCTTTCAGACATTTTGATTCAGAAACATCTCATGTTCAGAAAGGCAAAGGGAAAAAGGGGGATTAAAAGTTTCTAAACATTATGCTCTTAAGAAGAAAAATGCATTTCTATTTTATTTAATTTGGTTCTTAAAGTTGTATATAAATACATAGGAATATATTCTAGTGTGTATGTTACAAGGGAAAGGACAAAGAAAGTCAACTAACGTTTGTTTAGTGGCTACCATGCATGGAGCACTTCTCTTTATCATTTTACTTCCTCCTCCCTTAAATAAGGATCTTGATAATGATTTTGCATACCTGCTACACAGTAGACTAAATGTCTTATCTTTGTTCTTAAAATCATCTGGAGGGCAAGCTCAGGTTCAGCTGTCACCAGGGAGGGAGGAAGCCATAGTCACATGGGAAAGCTAAGAGTGGACCTTGTGATCCTGGTGGTGTTTTTTAAAATGTCAAAGCCCTTTTATTTACATTTTCATGTCAGTCCTGCTGGTGTTGAAGAAGGTTGTTAGTAGTTCTGTTTTAGAGGTAAACGTGAGGTTCACAGAGCTTAACTGGATGGCTCCAATGTTAATAACAGATCATGGTGGAGCAATGACTAGAATGCATGGAAGGAATGTCCTTGCTCTTCTCTTCCAAGCTTGCTCATATTAACAATAATCATATAGTCATATAGCATTGGAGTGAACAATAGAAAATTTAACGTGCTCTTATATAAATTGTGTAATGCTGTGGCACAAGAACACTACTGTATGTTAATTGTAGCACAAATCTGACCAATTTGGTTAAATTTGCTTAAAATTAAAGACAAAAGAGCCAAAATATGGTAAACTTCCCACTGAATTAAATCCAAGTGCCTCAAATCATTTACTGAAAATTGCCAGAAAATGGTTATGGGAGTATGGAAAATGCATCAGTTTTTAGAAAATAGTTGCTTTACAAACGTTAACATTTTAAAGCTTCCATGAGGACCCAGCTATGCAAATGGTTGAGTGCACAGAACCTGAAATTAAATGAACCCCATTCAAATTCCAGCACCACCATATCCTAGTTGCATGACCATAGGAAAGTCACTTAACCTTTTGATGCCTCAGTTTTCTCATCTGTGTTAATAGTTTCTGTCTGATGGAGTTGTTGTGAGGCTTAAAACACATAAACCAACTTAAACAGTGCTTGACACAGAGCAAGAAATGTTTAGCTATCACTAGAATCTAAACCTCTGAAAACATAAATTCTTTTCTATTTTCTTCATTACTGTAATGCCAGTGTCCATAACAGTTTTTGGCCTAGAAAGATTCTTTCAAATATATGTCAATTATTTAATCAAATAAACAAACCAGCTCATTACATTCTAATCATATCATGAAACTTCTAAGTCAATTAATACTTTAGAATGAATTGACTACCCTTATTCATATTGTATTGTTTTTGTGCTGTATGCTGTGTGTGCATGTGTGTCTGTGTGGCAAGAGAGGAAGGGTAGGTGGAAAATTGTGCTTTTTTTACATAACCTCACTAGTTTCATTCTTCACCCCTTCAAATTATGTATTCATTATGCTCTCTTTATTTTTAAAACAGATTTATGCTGCCTTGTGTTAAAGGACAACACAACCAAATAAAATAGAAATAGGAAATTATAATAAAAAAAGGAAAATAAAGAAATAATCTAAACCATAAGAGTAGTTGCTGTGTTTAGGTAATACAGTTGATTCTAAGCTTTTGCACAACCCATAACCCTTTCAAATGCCAATTGACAGGGCTGGCTGGCCTCATCTCATGACTATAATGGTATATATGAAGTAGCCATCACCACAGGACATTTGTGAGAAGTGGTTAAATTGCTCCGTAACACCAAAATATTTCTTCCCTTGGCCTAATGTCAGTGTATGAATGTTGAGTTGCAGATATGTAAGAGAACAGCAACACAATAGTTGAATTTGTTTAAAAACTCTCACACTATCTACTACTACCTTCTTATAAGCTATCTAGCGTACTATATAGATATGCAAACTATCTTACTATGTTCTCAGTAGATTACAGAGCAATTCCAAACTGTGGACCATTAAACTTAAAGTTTAAGGGACAGAGGAGAGAAACAATTGCACAAAGCTATCTACTAAGGTAGTTGGTCTGGATAAGGTACTGCCGAAAAGCATGCTGGGCAAATTGGTGAGGCTTTTAGCTAGAGCTGAGTAAGCTCGAGTAAACATAGGGCAAAACTGACTAATTCAGCAACCGATGTTCCCTATTTAGACTCCATACGTGTAAAGTGACAGCAGCAAAAGTATCTGTAATTATTACAAGGCACACAAATTGGGGTCAAAACTAATGAGTTGTTTTGTTTCTGTGTTTTTTTCAAAATTGTGGCCTCAGACCTCTCAATTTACCTCTCATCACTGGCCTTTCATTATGAGATGCCCAGAGGAGATTCCTTCCTTTTTATATGAATGCTAACAAAATAATAAGAATATTAGTTCTAATCATTCATCAATCAGTTATTACACATTAATTCATCAACAATTTGGAGCAAAAATAAATAAGAGAAAGCTTTTATAAAGTTAATTATATTTATAATCTCTATGCTGACTCTTAGAATTGTTCCTAAAAGTAGTCCAAATGAGAAACGTCCTAAAGCATTTACAGTAGTTAAAGCATACTATGAATATAAAAGGCATGGTATTGCCACATCATACATGACACTTTCAAACTGTGCCTTTATCACCCATAAATTTTCACTTATGTCACACAATGAAATTAACCTTACAACATCCATAAATATCATTTAATTATAGTACCTACCCTTCTGTTATCAGTAATAAGTTCTGCTGATTTTTAGGTTTAAAAAAAAAACTTGTCAGTGAAATAACATTTTCATTGTACTGTAGGGCTATTACTAGAACCAAGACCTGCTACTATTTTTTTTTTTTTTTCATGTAAGAAAATCATGGAAAAAGTAGAAATTAATTTAACCTCAATTTAAATAACAAATCATGAAAAATATTTCTTTTCATGACCAGTGTGAAAAATAAAGCTCTTTAACAATGTTTTAAATCTCTGATGATGTGGGTGAAGATTTGCATAAATTTTTTGAATAATGTAATTATAGCCTTAAGACAAAAAAACTGAGTTGGAAAAAAATGCCTACTAACAATTCATATCTCTGACTCTATAACAATTTCTTATACTGGCCTCTGGCCATAATGTTTTCTATCAGACTGGGGAGACAGGGTCTTTATCTCTTCCTTAGACAAGCCAGGAAGATAACCATACTGGAGATTTTATAATTATATCCAAGTAAAATAGAAGGAAACTTAATCCTCTCTAATTTAATAATGCATTAAACCATTAATATTTTCCCCTCATTATGCATTTTTATAGGAAGGCTCATACCTTAGAGTCTTCTCCTTGGTTCAAGTGATAAAATTCATTTGAATTTGATACTAACCAGGGAAATAAGTATTTTCTGCATCTTTGCTGTAGGGAACAATCGAAACAAATGTATTGAAATTCATGACTCACACTTGACTACAGGCAATATCAACTTAAAATTCAAGGTTGTAGTGTTGCAGCTGTGTTATGAGGCTTCATGCATACAATTTCATCAACAAGAAACAAAGGAAAGCAACACCTCATAACATTTTTCCTAAGAAGCATAAAACACATACTTTCAAAACACAGCTATATAGGTGTTTTTTTCTTAGAAAAAATATGTTACAAATTCCTGTTTGTTTTCATTTCAAAGACAAAACATACAGATAAAATATCATTTCAATTTTAATTACAGATTTAGTTAATCATTATTATCTTCATTCACATTTCACCAATGCATGTATTTGATTAGAATATTGATTATGCATATCTGTATAACAATAAGGTTATATTGGATGTTTATAAAATTTCAGCTTTCTCTTATAATGAAATTAACTTACTATTTTAAAAAGAGGTATATTATCAAACATCCAAACTTCTGTTTTATCAATTCATGGAAATAAAATGATATATTCTTTAGCTTGATTTTGAAGTATTTTTTACTTTCAGTGAGTCTGTGAACTGGAAAGGCGAAAAGAAGTATAAGCATAGAGAGTTACAAAAGAGCTAGAAGAAATGTTTAACAAAGAACTTTTTACTCCTTAAAACAAACCTGTAACAAACCTCAAAATATGTATCATTATTTTCAACAATACTTACTTTTATGGGAAAATAATTTCAAGAAATGTTTTAAAAATATATTGCGGTGTTTTTCCAGAGATTTCTAAAATGTTTATTCAAGTAATTCTTAGAATAAATTTTCTATCTGATTTGTATAAATACTCCTCTGAAAAGAAAAATAATCAGAGTGCTCAGATATAGAAGGGATATACAAACCTTATTACAAGGTGGAGATGGGATGCTGATGAAGACTGATACCTGCCCAAAGTATACACTTCTGTGTTGAATTATCAATAATTTTATTAATGAAAAAAGACTTTAAGTTTTAAACTGATGAGCATACCTTGTTTTAGAATAGACTATTCTTTGACCGTATAGGTCAGCTTTCATTTAGAAATTAGATGAGTAATTTGAATATTGACTGTATTTAGATGTGTTCATATGCTAAATTTTCTTCTTCCATCAAACAGAATGAAGATATTTTAACACTAAAATCTGTGAATAACTACAATATAGGAAAAGCTGCATAATAGAGATTACAAAACATTTGTAAATGCAAAGTGTTCTTTTTTGATAAAGGCATTATTTGAGAAATTTTTGGCGAATATTGCCAAACATCCAGGAGACACATGGTAGAAACACATTGTTTGTCAATTAATGATTAAACACTATTTTTTGAAAGATATTGTTTTGGTAAAATGACATGATATAGGGAGTTGTTTTAAAATACTTTAAAAAATTAAAGAGTAGTTAAGACAAATGGACAAATCATAAAAACTATTGGATCTGATGATTTTATGAGGCTTTGGTTTATTTTTTCTCTCCATATTTTTGTTTATTTTTTTCATAATATTTTGTTTAAAAAGATTATATATATATGTGTGTGTGTATATATATATATATATATATATATATGTATGTATATATCTTTCAAAATGAGAGCTCTTTGGGGTTGTTTTCTTCATAAGAAATTAAATTATATTCTAAGATCTAGGCTCACATTTATTATACACACATGCACATTAAAACAAATTAAAAATATGTTCTAGTAGCATTTTAATCAACACTGTGAAAACTGTTAGTGTTGATGCTTTTATTTTTAGTTGTGGATAAACTAGAAAATAATCTTTCAACCATTAACATTTAGTTACAATAACTGGTGGGTTTAGTGTTATATTAATGATGGAATTACTGAGTTTGTATCCAGGACATTATTTCTTCAATGTACAAAACTCATCTAAATATCAAATTTTAGCATGCCCAGAGTTAATTACTCAGGAGTAAGAAAATCTCCATTGTCCCTTCAAATAATGCCAAGAAGGAATTGACTCCATGGCAACATGAAATATCAAAGTGTAGGAATGGAAATACAGTGCCTGCCCAGGAACCTGGACAGTGACATATGACCATAGCTTTTCACAAAGCACAAAAGAGGAGAGCTGTAGTCCTTGATTTTCTCAGACAAAAGAGTGACCTCCAAGTGTTTCACAGAATACCCACCTCTACTGGATTTCTTGTGTACAAAAAGCATGCATATATATGTGGGAGACATTCGAGCTTTTTTTTTAATCAAATGAATATAAAAAAGAAAATTCATAACAATTGTCACCTCATCAAAGAGGCTCCCCTGACATTCTTTCTAAAATAGTATCATGCATATCCTTTACAATGTTTTATTATATTCCCTAGCTTTTACTACTATCACACATAATGTTTCTTTGATTTTCTGTTTTCTATCTCCCTTCTCTAAAAAGCAAGCTACCTGAAAGAAAGGACCTTGTTGGTTTTATTCACTGCTGCATTGCCAGCACTTAACATATAATGTGTTCAGTAAATATTTTTAAATGCATAAATGAATAAATGAACAGATCTGATATAATAGAATTCATTCACCTGAGAATTAATGTATTGTTATATAAATTTATCTTAACATAATAATTTGTGACTAGTTAACTTTAAATATAAGTTATATGATGATGAAAACTATATCATATTTGAATGCTATAAACACAACTTTTGAGATATATCTACTTCTGGGAAACAAATATTTTTTTAAAAAAATATGTTTTTATTAATTTCAGAGAGTGGAAGGGACAGGGAGAGATCAAAACATCAATGACAGAGTCATTGATCGGCTGTCTCCTGCACACTCCCTACTGGGGATGGACCCCACAACCCAGGCATGTGCCCTGACTGGGAATCGAACCCTTACCTCTTAGTCCATGGGTCGACACTCAAACACTGAGCCAGGGCTGGAGAACAAATCTTTTGCAAATTAACACCAGATATGTTTGGTAGAAGTATAAATATATGTTTAGTTCTACTTCATCATGAAGGCCTACCAAGGTTGTAATAAAATAAATTGAAGTCATAAAAGTTGGGAAGTCAAAGAGAATGAGAGGGAAAATGATGAATGGGAAATTTTATAGAAATATTGGAAACTCGAGAGTGAACAGAGGAGTGATGGTGACCTAGAAGGCCAGAAAAATGTGAAACTTAAGCCCACAGGAGGCAACAGCCAAGAAGAGGGTGTAAGGTGACTAATTCTGCAGATCTCTAGAGACACTCAGGAATTCCAGGTACCAAATTCCTTGGAAGATTCAACAATAAGTTTAGGCAGATTTAAAGTTCAGATAAGGAGATGTTAGTCAGTCAACCAAGGTACAAAGAAAGGTCCAGAAATTTCCTTTACACAAAAGTTGAATTAGAAGGCCAATATGTAGATTCATGGACTCCAGATGCAGGTAGAATATTAAAATGAAAAAAGAGAGTGTGTGAACATTTCTATGCTAAACCATGAGAAATTCCAGACTTCCTTCTGGGTCTGGCTCACTTATTCATTGTCTTCTCTCTCTTTTTTCTTCTTCTTTTTTCTGGTTTGGATAACTCACCAAATTATCTGAATCAGTTATAGTGATTGAGACAATGCAAGGGGTACTACAACCTACCAATGCTGTTCTTTTAAACATATATATAATAAGCCCAGAATACATGGGACCAGAACTTGAGAAATGCCAGACATTAAGAAGGAAAGTCAATGTTAACTTTCAATACCAATTTAAATGAATTAACGATTAAAAAATCAGAGCTACAAAGGAAACATGCTGCTGTGGGACAATTTCGGTGCTCTTGACTGACATAAGTGAATTGGAACTACGAGAAGAATCAAGGCTGCAAATAGCTTTGAAAGCCATAAATTGTAAAATCAATATGCTGAGCTACTGGAAGCCAATGTGAAAAGTACAGTACATGAGCACTCTAGTGATCCAGCTGGGCTCCCACCAATGCCTGCATCTGCATTCTATAAATTATATTTCAACAGGTTTGGTTTTCTCTCCAAATAGGCCTATAGCTCTTAATAGAATTAAGAAATGTTCATTAGGTAAAGGAGAAGAAGAAAATATAACCTTAATATTAGAACAAGCAATATCTCCTGAAACCTATATGATCCTATTAACCAATGTCACCCAATAAATTTTTAAAAAGAGAAATAAAAAGCAATATCAGAAATACTGATCTCAATATCAGAAACTGACCTAAGTCACTCTCCTGTGAACAACCAAGCACCAAAGTTCAAGACAGGAGAAGATGAAAGACTATTTAAAAAAGGGAATATCAGGAAAAATGAAGGATGTAGAGAGATGAGGTAGATTAAGGAAAAGAGAGAGATAAATAGAATGTCATCAGCCATCTCCAATGTCACTAAATTTCACAGAACCTAGACAAGAGATCCCATTGTGATGGCGATGTTTGGCCTCCCAAGCCCTCCCTTCCCGTAGGGTCCTGTGGAAAGACCCTGTATTTGGACAGCATCACCATCACTCTGCTGGATTCTTGGAAGGGCAAGGTAATGAAATACTGAAAACACACCCCACTTCAACTGCCTAGACTTCCCTCAACCAAGAATTTTTTCAAATAACAGAAAGGATCTGAAGATTTTATATAACAAGTTAAAAATAGATATAAAACTAGTTATTTATTATGGAGACACCCATGCAAAAGATATGCAATTTAAAAAGGGGGCCAAGGAAGTAGTACCAGTAGCTGTACTTTCATAGAAGGATTAAGAATATATTTTATTATTCAAATATTTGTAAAAGATTACAATATTTAAAATTAAAATGAAATATTTGTTAGTGTAAGATAAAATCCTTATTACCATTATTCTTTTTATTTCTTTTATGTTTATTTACTATTTTTTATCCCCTTGTAAGAATTGTCTTTTTGATCCATATGTTTGTATTTGTAAAAAATAACAAATTTTAAAAATCTTATAATCCTTGAAATAGAATGAATATACATAAGAAAACCAACATAATAAATTATGACTTATTTTAGGTCTCTACTATGCTAATCAAACCTAAAGTATATTTTCCGGTCCTTTAAAAAAATAAACACATATTCAATTTGTTACCATAAATAGTCTGTCCAATTTCTTCCCACCATTGGAGAGTTAGATAATTAGGCTAAATCAACAAGTGCAGCTAAATGTTAACAAATATTCTGATTAAAATTACTACTTTGCTAGAAATAAATTCATTCTTTTTGCATAAATATTAATATGTATTTTGAATACAGGCCAAAATAATCCTATATTCCTGTCTAGAAAAGTTTACATTTGTGTAACT
The DNA here is from genome assembly GCF_964146895.1 of Miniopterus schreibersii. Lineage (NCBI taxonomy): Eukaryota > Metazoa > Chordata > Mammalia > Chiroptera > Miniopteridae > Miniopterus > Miniopterus schreibersii. The sequence goes on along the minus strand of NC_138118.1, from coordinate 23,299,836 downwards.
AATATAGCATAACAAAATATTTATAATAAAAATTAGTTCATACATAATACATACGACCTAGATACTTACAGATCATTCTGCTGTTATTAAAATCTATTATAAATTAATCCTCTTCAATTGGTATATTAATGAGTCTGATATGGGTTTAAATTATATATATGTTAATATAATTTATATATTATACATATATGATATACAAGTTAAAGATTAATAACTGTAGTAGAATAATAGTTCTATTATTTGATTAGTGAATTTTTTTTCTTTTTGAAAAATGAGCATTCATGCAATTAATGCAACTATGCAAGTTAAGGTACAAACTTCCAACTGAAATAAAAGTAATATGCTCTAAATAAATAACATTAACAAAAATTACACATCCATTATGAAGATTTTCTCTCTGTGTCCCTGATGGATTATTCATCTTGCTGACAGAGGCATGTTCTGTAAAGTCATTTTTTTCATGTTGCATTTATAGTGACTCCAATAGAGATGAGAATGCTTTCATTTCAGTTGCTGTTATTTACTCAATCACACCTATAAAAGAAGTGATGTTAATCTTGAAGTGGTGGAGTTTCATACAGTTAAAGAAAGCACTAAGCTCTTGTTCCATCCCAAAGGGATATAGGAGTATATAAGATTTAAAGAAGTAAATATTGTGGATCCTATTTAAGAAATTACAAATTAGTAAAGATTACTTAAATTTTTATCATGTGTGATCTATGATAATTTTGACAGAAATACTGAGAATGTCTGGCAACATTTTAGAAGATAACTCAGTCTAGCATACAACTCTAGGTGAGTCAGCCAGTTGCACAAAAAGAAAATGGAGACCAGACAAGTCACCTTGTCACTGTGTAAAAATAGAAGGACCCTTATCAAACTACACTTCAAGTCTTCGTTTTGTCAGGGTGGCCTAGAAGCCTGGATCCTGGGAGGGACACGGCAACTGAATATAAGGAACAAGCACAGTAGTATCACTATACTACTATGTCATTGTATCATACTGTGTTATAGTAGTTACACTCATAAAGACTTATATTCATCATTATTTTGTGATCTAGGTATAGTTATTAGACCAATCCTAAATATCAACTTATATCATCTATTGATAATAAAACACATTATGATTTTAATTTTTAATAAATATATTACTGGTTTGGTTGTAATCTTATAAATATATCTTATGCATTTTAAAACTCTGTTCAGAAAAGGAGGCCATATACTTCACCAAAATACCAAAGAAGTTCATGACACATAAACAGTGAAGATGCTCAGAACACAGACAATAAGTTAAACGGCAGCATCATATCACATCAAGTCTCAGGTATAGAGTGATTTTTATGCCATACCCATGTGGCTCTAGTCTGTACCTTAAACACTCCCTAGGAGATTTTGCAAAACTGCTAAATAGCTACAATGGGATTTGGAGTGATTAGACAAAGGAATTGCTTACCAAAAAAAAAAAAAATCCAAATAGCTCAGGAAATAATATTTCTCCCCATATTCAGCATTAGTCATAACCATCTGGCGTGAAACTCCTGCTAAAACAAGTAAATCTGTCATCTCATTGCTGAAGTTATATTGCACTTAAGAGAGTAATTGGACAAAGTATGTACCCAATAGGCCATACCTACAAACCAAAACAAGGGACTTAGTGAATGCTGAAGACCAAATGACTGAAGAAACTTTACTGGGCTTTCACATTAATGAGAAAATCTGCCACCCATATTTCTGATGTCGGAATAATCAAATATTTTCAAATCCTCAAAAATAAGCACAGAATTTATGTCATATGTGTTCATCACAATTAGATTCTGAATCATGTTTAAGAAACAAGAACATGTGCCACATACCAAGTGTTGAGTTCATTGGGTTGGAGATACCACAAAGAAGCAAGAACATTTCTTTTTGGGTAAAACTACATTCTTTGAAATGTAAGTGTATCAAATAAATGTGGGACAAGTAGTTATTGGGTGTCTACTATGAGCAAGAGGCTAATGTGTCACTCCTACAGCAACAGTATAGATGTATTATTACAGATATTCTCGTGTCATAAAGAAAGGTGTTCCAGTAGTATAGGAAGGTCTTCTTTTCTTTTGAAGAGATAACATACTTGGTTGTAATGAAAGGTTGTTAGCCTGTCACTCATAATTAAAGGCAAGTTTTTTTTCATGCTTCATGAAACTATGATAAAAAGACTCATCCAAGGCATGTGGGAATAATAATCTGGATTCCTATTATATAATAGAGCAAGTTCTGTGCAGAGATTCACAGGAAATAGTCATGATTTTAAGTGTTTAAAGCAGAAGAGTAATACCAAATTTTCGCAAAATATGTGTCGATTTATTTTATTTTTCTTTTATATTGAATTTATTGGGGTGACATTGCTTAATAAAATTACAATTACATTAACTTTTTTTTTATACAAACCCTCAGAATTATGTCATCTATTTTCATTTTAATTCTCATTTTATATATTTGAAATTTTAAAACAGTTAGGGAATGTTTGAAAGAATTTCTATATATTTATGTGAAAACTGCAACTATTTAGTTAATGCAAATAATTACAACCTAGCAATTATAGTTTGTGTTTTAATAAAATATCTATAATGCTAACGGATTTCATGTAGCAATGGGAAATTTAATTTAAATCTTTGGCGATTTAAAAGAAATCCCGTGTAATCAAATTTTTCATTAATAGTGCTATGCAAAGTAACAGTTACAATTTCATGTTTCCAAATGGGAAAAAATTGTCTTCTTTATGCTTCAGATAAGTTGATTGCAGACATAAGTATTTTCATGGCCACAGTACTTCATGGCCATCAATCAAATAAAAAGTAATTTATTTCTCTAGATTTTGGAACACTATAATTCCCATCTCTATTCATTCTTGTGAAATGAAAATCTAGAATAAAGTACGACATACATGCACTCAGAAAATTGTATATGCTCTGTAGTAAAACAAAATTACAAAATAATGTGTGATTAGAAAGAAAGTCCTAGGGTAGGTGGATTTCTTGTAGTAATTTTATAGACCAGCTGGTGTGTACCACACCAACATTTAATGTAATATTTCTACTGAACCATTATTAAATATACACATATATAGGCACATGCACATATAATACATATATCCTGAAGCTTCTGATCCTTCCCACAACCATTTCCTAGTCCATCATTCCATAAGCATTTATAGAACGATGATTAATATTTTTCTTTTCTTGATTCAAGAAGAAACTAACAAAAGAAACATCTACTATCTGCAAAAGAGAGAACTATATATTTGAATCACAATGCGTATCATAGGAAATAAAACAATAAGGAAATTTTAAAATCAGCAAAACTAAAATATAACATGTATTCCTATTTATCAAGGAATTTGAAATGTAATAAGATGATGACAGACATCTGAGGAAACAATATACAATTTCATAAAGAAACTTTGCAAATAAAAAAGATAAAAACAAATAACCAAATAAAAAAATGTCAAAGAACATCAATAGTTATTTCCTTTTCACAGAAAAGCAATCACAAAAACACCAGAAAACCTATAAAAAGACTTAATATATATTATCAGTAATAACAGAATACAAATTAAGGTCATGACAAGATAGCATTTGATATCCACTATCTTTGCAAAAATTAAGAATTTTAACAAGTCTAAGTGTTGGTTAAAATATGAAACAATTTAAACTCATATGTTGCTCATGAGAGTAGACATTGACATAAGCACTTTTGAAACTCTTGCTTATTTGTATCAGGAGATATGATCCGGAGTTCTCATAGGAGCATAGTCTACATTAGCATTAAACTGGAAACATCTCAACATCTCAAATATCCAATTGAGAAATAAATCATGATATAATTATACAATGGGATATTAAGTGAGCATTAAACTTTACTAACCTATAGGAATTACACTCAGCATTAATAAATCATAAAATAGAAAAATTTTAATAAGAAAAAGTGTCATTTGAGTACATATAAAACAGTATCATTTTTAAAAGTTTTAAAATCAGCAAAATTAAACTATACGCTGTTTAGGGAAACATATATGTAGAGTAAAAACTATATTTTAAAGCAATAAAGTTATTAGAAAAACAAAGCTCAGCATAACTGCTTCCTTTGGTGGGGAAACTGAAAGATAGTATCCAGAAGAAGCAATCAAATAGCTTCAAGTATCAGTGATGTCTAGACACTAAGTTAATTGATGAATGTTAATCTCAGGTGTGTATTTTGTCATTATGCTGCATAGTTTAGTATGCATTACATATGTGTGTTTTTTTAAAGAAAACAATTTAAACAATATATTATGTCACATGAAAACGTTTCTAAAAGAGCAATACTCAGAAAGCATTATGGAGGAGTTGCAGTTGTAGGGAAGAGAGAAATCGCCTGGAAAAACTATATTTAGATCAGACTAACATAAAAGATAATAAAAATTAGATAAGAAATAGGTCTGTATAAGGCATCTGCTGTCTTATGGACAGCTTCATTTACCTTAAAATATGTTAGGACTCCCAGGAAAAGCCCATTTAGACAAGTCTAAAAATATTCAAATTCTCTATTAAATAGCCCTGCTGCAGTATCCAAATGATATTTTAATCTTCTAAAATATAGTCGGGGGATGTATTCTAATGCAATTTAAATTCAACAGAAATTTGTGTGCATGATATGCTATTTTATTTTACAGTCCTCTAGACTAATGCATCCTAATAAGAAATGATTATATCACTGCACGTTAGAGTGGATAACATGTCTGAAAATAGTTAAAATATATGTAAATCAGTATTTCAAGTAGAACCTAATGGAACCTTTAAACAAGCTTGCTGAAATTTGACCCATAATTGTGATTGTATCCGTGTTGTCAGTTTTACTTCCCACTGCTCGCTGAGCACCAGAGGACATAAATAGCCATGGAGTGTATAATTGGTGCTGTGTTGCCACAAGTAGTTATTTAAATTCAACTTCTCTCTACTCCCCTGGAATCATGTGCCTTGGTAATAATAAAGCTGCTGAAATAAATAGATGCTTTAGAAATATAATCAAATCTTTGAAACATGTTAGCTTTATTTATTTTTTCTTTCTAGCATACTAACCTGGAAACCTTCTGTGCTTACATTTTATAAAAGCTAACATTTAAGCCTATTCTGACAGGCTATGGGTAATGTGGGTTGTTTTAAGCACAGCGTGGTTTTGAAAATTAATGAGATTAAACGTTCCATTAAGAGACCAAAGATATAGCAGCCCACTCTTGGATGTTTTAAAGCAGGATAGAAGGACATTTTTTTAAAAAACCCAATTCAATATGATCCAGCTCATGGAGGAGACCTACTTTATCATTGTGAGATAAGAAACAAGCCTGTCAAACCAATGTGCTCAGGTCCTTTTCAATCAAGAAAGTTGGGGCTGCAATGTCACTGACCCAGAACTATACAGATTGTTCATTAACATAATGGCTGATCAACCTCATGCATTTTAATGCCATTAACTTTTACCTGTGTGCAGCAAGGAAAAGGAAATGTAGAAAGTTACAATTTTAGATTTCTCATGGGTAGATCTTCAGTTGAGATTCTCTCTTCCTGAATTTTGTAGACTAAATGTCACTCATAGAAGCTCCATTCATTTATTCTGGCCAAGGTCAAGACTGAGAGGTACATTATCAGAAAGAAGGGTGAAGACAATAGTCCAAAATATTCGACCCAGGCTCAGCTCCATCCACCTTAGGTGTGGTGTCTTCCTGAGTTTAGGAAAAGCAAGATCTCAAAACAGTAATTTTTCCTTTAAGGCAGCAGGAAGGATAAGAATTTCATAGGCTTTGAAGAAGTTAAATATTCATCTGCCATATTGTGGTTTAACAGACAGCGTACCAGGGACACATGTGATATAGCTAAAGAATTGCACCAGAAACAGGCAAAATCAAATAAAGAACAGGTCAGCCCAGCTGGTATGGCTCAGTAGTTGAGCATTGACCTGCGATCCAGGGGATCAAGGTTCGATTCTCAGTCAGGACACATGCCTGGTTTGCGGGTTCGATCCCCAGTAACGGACATGCGGGAGTCAGATGATCAATGACCCTCTTATCATTGATGTTTCTCCCTCTCCCTCTCCCTCTTTCTTCCTCTCTCGGAAATCAATAAGGACATATTAAAAAAAATAAAAATAAAGAACAGGTCAATATAGAAGGTAGCTTCAGAACCAACAAGTAAGGAGATTCATTTTCAAAGTTGTGGAAATAAAGCAGGCAAGACCAATGGCTGTTAGAAGCAGTGGTTTAATAAGAAGAAAAGGGGTCCTCTGGCTTTAGAGGTCTTTGAGCAAAAGCTCTCCTGTAAACCTACATTACACTCCTTGAACAAGTTGCCTTGATAGACTCTAATATTGTACAACTTGGATCTTGAATCTCAGATGACATTGGTAGATTCTAACCTCTCTCTGTAACCTGTTTGTGTCACCCTTGGTCCAAGCTGAGGTCAGAAAAGAAGGTCACATATTCTGAACTGACTCACTGTTGCACAGTGTGTACTGCCACCTGCTTCTTGAAACTTTCCTAACCCCTGCTCACTGGCTGTCACCTGTCTCTTCTTCAAATTTCTGTTGTACTTTGTAGCAGTTATTGTATTTCGGTTTGTGTTATAATTATTTTTGTCTTACCTTCCCTATAAAATATTAACCTCCTCAAGAACTGAAATTACAGATAATTTGTATGCATACCTTGTACTATTTAGTGCAATCACTTGTTGAGCTGACTAAAATTCATTACCCAACCCTGTGAAAAAATATTAATATCTCTTAATGATGATGATGATGGCATTTGAGTTTGTCCCAGTTCTTTTTAAGTTAAGAATAATTTACAAGAACTGTCATATATCTGAAACTATAATAATATCCTTTCTCTGATAATGTTATGTGTAGTTGTAAAAATACTGATTAATCATGCTCTTTGTTACCTACACTGAAATATGAAGTGAAAATAAAGGGTACTGCAAACATTTAGAGATAAAAATAATAAGCACATATGAGCATTAAATTCTATCAAAAGCTCTTCAATTTCATTATTATTCATTGCCAGCAAGCTCCCAAGGTCAGTCTCATGTAATGTGTATTTTAAGATCATCTTGCCCTTAAGGGTCCTTTGGAAGGTTAATATGAACACAATTGGAAAATTTATTCATAAGGCCACCTACATGATATGCTTAGTCTTGGAAGAGTTTCTGAAAGAGCTGAGTCCTCAGAATGCTTAAAAGGATGAGTTAACAAGTTGTATTGCACAAGATTAGTTTCAGCCCAGCCGGGCGTGGCTCAGCAGTTGAGCATCGACCTAGAATCCAGGAAATCGGGGTTCGATTCCCGGTCAGGGCACATGCCCCTGTTGCAGGCTAGGCAGCCAATCAGTGACTCTCTCATCATTGATGTTTCTATCTCTCTCTCTCCCCCTCCTTTCCTCTCTCTGAAATCAATAAAGATATGTTAAAAAAAAATTAGTTTCACACGTTTATCTAAGTTAGGATTATGTTAATATGATTTATATTTCTCTCATGCCAGAAGGCTCTGCCCCACAAAGTCTTCAGGGACCCAGGCACCTTCCAGACAGCCAAGGGTAGAGCCATTGCTGTCATGTTCCAAGATGACAGAAGTAGCTCCAGCCATTGCACTCAAAGTCCGTGAACAATGAACAAATAGCAAAGCCTGGAGCACAACTTCTGTTTTAATGAACAGTCCCAGAAGCCCAGAAGTGCAGGATATTTCCAATTTCATTTTATTGACCTGAATTAATGACATAGTCAAACTTAATACAAAAGAACCTGGGAAAGTAACTTTATGTCAAATGAATATATGTGCTCAGGTAAAACTCAGAAGATTTACTGTGGAGGAAGAAGAGGAGTATGGATATTAGAGGACACCTAACAACCTCTGTGACAAAACAGTGCAGATTAAAAACAAAGTATTTAGAGAAATAAATTAAGGAAATAAGAGTAGAGGAAACAAAAGGTCTTAATTTTTGCAATTTGCCATACTGATCCTCGTTTAATATCACTTTAAAGAGACATTAATTTATCGACATTTTTTAAGTATCAGGTACTATTTTCATTGAGATGAGCACATTATATAGCACAGTAGCTCCCAGGGGTATTAGAAGAGCATTTAATCAACCAAATGAGAACAATATATTAAAGGGTACTCTGGAAATCCAAGCTTGTTAGTGTCTACCCATGGGAAATAAACATTTTGTCTGTGAGCTTTCGGCTGACCAATCTATAACGTTTTTGTGTTTTTTAAATCACTTTTAAAGAGGCCAAATGATTGTACCAGAGACTATTTTCTATCATGGTCACTTGAAGATATAAGTAAAACTATTACTATACCACTGAGATCATAGAAAAAATTTCTTTGGGACTAGCAGAAGAAATCTGTGATTTGACTTGCATTCAAAATTATGGGCAAGAAACTGTTCATCAGAATGAGGTTTGTATCATAAATTATATTCTAATTGCTTAACCTGTCAAGTTTCTATACTGTTAAATATTCAGTAGAAGCAAAGGGAGAAAACCTCATTATATACTGAGCTGTATTTAAATTGATTGTCTGAAAAGGAAAATTTTACAAAGCTAGCTCTGACAGACTTATAGAAATTAATGAGTTTTCAAAACATTCATGTATTTTATTGTAAATAAATCATAACTCAATTAAAAAACAAATAATAAATAATTTGTATTATTCTCTTTTATTTTTTACTTAAAGCTCCAAATTAGAGGAGAAAATCATATTTCCTTATTTTCATAATCAGTAGCAAACATATTTTATTTGTTTTGTTATGCTGTATTTGGATCTATACAAAGTACATTAAAAGAGGTATAGCCTTATTTTTCAAAGTTAAAACTCTTTCCAAGTAATAATTTTCATCACAGAAATTCTTATAAGAATGTGGAACTTTTCATCATATGCTTTCTTTATATGGTATGTCCTTCTTCAATTTTCTCCAGTGCCCTATGCCCATGTCCCACCCCCATTATTCATCTTTCTCTTAGAGCAAAACCTATTTAGTTTCAAGACCCAGCTTAAATGCTATCATGAAAATGTTTTATGCTGGTCCTGCCTGGAAGCCATGCCTACCTTTTTTGCCCTCCATATGTACTTATCTGATCTGTCATACAGTACATGCTTTTTTTTTTACAGTACTCTGATTTCATTTTATCTATCTTATTAGATGAGTCATTTCTTGAGCACTGAATCACTCGCTGATTAATTTTTGTACCACTACAGCCCCCAGATAGCACAGGGTACTCAGTACATAGTGAATGCTCAAAAAATATAATACCTCTGGATGCAAAAGAAAGTAACATTTAAATAAATACTAAATTATATTGGCATTTTCATAAAATTTTTTTTTGTATGCGGGCTTTTTTAGTTTTAAGCAACTGTTTTGCTATGAGTGCTCCCTTATCATTATTTTTCTAAATTAGATACTGCTTTTAGAGATCAGAGAAGG